>NW_026706512.1:0-149620 GCF_029867415.1 Vicia villosa | reverse complement strand
CATTTGAAGATGAAGCCATGAAGAAATTTTTTGATTAAAAGAACAAGATTCTAAAAAGAGTGAAGATGTTTCAATTTTTTTTGGTGAAGAAGATGAATGAAAGGCGGTATAGAGACACAAGATCAAGTATTTAAAGGTTTAACGGAAACCTTTTTAAATCTTTTGGGTAAAGCCCGAGAGACACGTGGCGGCTGGTGATTTAATCCAACGGCGGTCGAATGAGTTAGCTTCACTCCTAGTATGTAGGAGTAATGATCAGGAAGTAAGGTTAAAACGTGGGAATGTAAGTTATGAGAAGACATCTTTGAAAATGACAAGACGTTTCGGAAACAGTGTTATCAGTGATTATGACGCTAGTCAGCAGTCTTGGAACTTTCAAGGATCATAAAAACGAAATCTTATAATGACAAGAAACGCCTATTTCTGTTGATTCTCGAAACAGGCATTTATTGGGGGCAATTTGTTAGCTGAAGATTTCGTTTTATGTTGTTTATCCTTCGAAGGAGTTGAGAATCGAAGGAAAGATGGTTACTGATGGCCATCCCTTAAAAAGTAAAAGAATGGCTACTGATGGTCATGCTTCGAAAAATAAAGACTTCTAAGTTCGATGAAGATAAGTGAACGCTGAAAGATTAATGAAAGCATATGTCTTCGGGACTTAGACAAAATTCATAGAATATGTATTCAAGTATTACTACTTAGCGTGTTTTTTAGTAGTGTTTGTTTAATACACTGCCACGCGTCGAAGATGGACTCAGGCGGGAAGATTTGAAATTCGAAGACGGTTTCGTAACCGTTCAACAACAGATGGCTTCGCTGGAAGTTCTGATGAGAAACGTGGCAGCAGATTAGTATAGGACCGTTAAGGTCGAAACTAGTATAAATAGAAATCTTAGTGTTAGGATTCCGTGTGTTCATTTTGTACAAATCACTCACATATTTACTCAAGTATCAAGCGATAAGAGAAAGAGTTCGCTGAGAAAATGTACGTATGACACCACCATTTTAATACATGTGTATTATCTTTTTTGTTTTTATCTTTCAGAATTACTGCATTTCGTTTACTTCTTGCCATTTACGTTTCTGCATCTTTACTTTAACGTCATTTACTTTCGAATTACTTTCATGCTATTTACTTTCAAAGTCTCTTATATTTCTGCAGTTTAAGATTCTTTACGTTTCAATTGTCCTTTTAATTTTTTATGTCATGTCACTTCGTTGAAGTCACATTTATATGTAACAAAGTGATTGTCAAGACTATTTGTTCTGTTAATCGAACAACGCTTATTGAAGAAGACAAATAATGAATATGGTTCGAACAAACATTGATAACAATCTTCTTGACTATGTGTCCTAGGATCAATCTAGTCGATCCTGCAAGTAACCAAATCATATTTATTATAGTTTGGAAGACTAGCGGTTGTTTACCGGAAATCACCGTAAACAGTATCTTTGACGCTTAGAGGATTTAGGGTGAATTTCTCCAATCAGATCTAGTGCCCAGCCTCTGAAAGGCCATGGTTTTATTATTGAACTTAACTCATTCGCTGGAGCATGTTGAATACCTGCATGCTCTTGGAATTCTTGACACCCTTTTGCGAATTCTATGCAGTCTTTTAACATAGAAGGCCAATAAATTCCATATCGAAACAGAAGCCATTTCATTTTGTGCCCTGCTTGATGTACACCACATGCTCCACTGTGTACATTTGAGAGAGCCAAATATGCTTCTGCTTCACCCAGACATTTCAACAAGACTCCTTCAAGAGTTTTCTTGAATAATTCGTTCCCCATCAGGAAATATGATAAAGCTCTATACTTTACCTTTCTATCTGTTTCTGTCGAAGGATCTTTTAGATAGTTCACAATTGAACTCCTCCAATCTGTGTCTGCTAAAGAGTCTATATTTAATACTTCAAACTCTTCTTTGTTGGCAAAACCTAATTGTGAATTCTCCAGATCACTTGGGGAAAGCTTGGTAGCCATTGCTTTTCCTCTTACTTCGATCAGTTCCTCTAATTTCTCTTTTGATACCCTGTACCCCGAGGCTTACTGTGCCAGATCGTTTGCTTCTTGATTCTTGGTCCTTGAGACGTGATTTAACTCCACATATTCAAATTTCTTAAGCAACCTATTTGCTATGACAAAGTACATGATCAAGTTTTCTTTGATGCATTTATACTCCTTTGTTAGTTGCTTAATCACTAGTTCGGAGTCTCCTTTAATTTCGACTCTGGTTGCCCCCAATTCTAACAAAGCTTCAAGTCCAGCAATCAGTGCTTCATATTCAGCTTCATTGTTGAAGCATAAGGGACCTTCAATCTTGTACTTGAGCTTTGTTGGAATTCCATTAGGAGAAATTATCAACATTCCAACACCAGTTCCCTCTCTATGAGTCGAACCATCGAAGTATAGCTTCCAAGGCTTCAAGTCTACATATTGTTGAGGGTTCTCAACCTCTGCATGGTCAACAATGAAATCTGATACAATCTGAGCTTTCATTGCCTTAAGAGGTTGAAATATCAGTGAGTATTCAGTAAGGGCTAAAGCCCATTTGCCAATTCGACTATGCAATATTGGCTTTGATAGCATATGTTTGATAACATCACAATAAGACGAAACATAAACATTAACTGGCTTTATATAATACTTAAGTTTGATACAAGAGAAATATAAACAAAGGCAGAGTTTTTCTATTGCGCTATACCTAGTTTCTGCATCATTGAGTACTCTACTTAAATAATAAATGGCTCTTTCGATGCCATTTTCATCTTCTTGCGCTAACATACTGCCTATTGTATTATCTGAAGCCGAAATATACAGGCGCATGTGCTTCTTCCCATTTGGGGGAGACAAAATTGGTGGATGAATCAAGTATTGCTTGATTTTATCAAAAGCTTCTTGATGTTCAGCACGCCATTCAAACTTTCCTTGCTTGAGTCGAAGTAAAGGGGAGAAAGCTTGCGTGCGTCCACTCAAATTAGAGATAAACCTTCTCGAGAAGTTTATCTTCCCCAGTAAGGACTGCAGTTCTTTCTTCGTGGATGGAGGCTTAGTTTCCCTGATAGCCTTCGTTTTATTCTGGTTAATTTCTATTCCCTTCTTATGGACCACGAAGCCCAGGAAATCTCCAGCCTGCACAAAGAAAGCACATTTAAGGGGATTCATCTTTAAGCCATGTTTTCTCATTCTTTCTAATGATTGGCTTAGATGATCAAGATGATCGTAATCTGAAACAGATTTCACAACGATGTCATCTATGTATACTTGCATGAATGTTTCTATAAAATCATGGAATATAGAGTTCATTGCTCTTTGATAGGTTGCCCCAGCATTCTTTAAACCGAAAGGCATTACAACCCACTCATAGGTGCCTATGGCTCCTGGGCAACGAAAAGCTGTTTTAGACACGTCTTCTTCTGCAATGAAGATCTGATTATACCCAGAGTATCCATCCAACATACTTAGGTATTCGAAGCCTGCGGCTGAATCTACTAGAATTTCTACCACAGGCAAGGGATATTCATCCTTAAGAGTTGCTGCATTCAGATCACGAAAATCTATGCATACTCTTAATGAACCATTCTTTTTTATAACAGGTACAATATTGGCAATCCATTCAACGTACCTTGTAGTTTGGATGAACTTGCAACGTAGAAGCCTTTCGACCTCTGCTTTAATCTTTGAATGGATCTCTGGCGCGAACCTTCTAGGAGTCTGCTTTATGGGCTTCTTCCCTTCCTTTAATGGCAACTTTAGTTCGACCAGGTCTCTTCCTAAACCAGGCATCTCGTCATAATCCCAAGCGAAACAGTCTTTGTCTTGTTTTAACAATTTGATAACTCTTGCTTTCAACGCTCGGTCTAATTTCGCACTGACGTATGTTATCCTCTTTCGATCCTTGTCTCCAAGATTTACTTCTTCGAGTGGATCTTGGGCTAACATTTTTGATGCCATTGGGTCCTTCTCGAATCCCAAGGGTTCTTCGTCGTAGATTGGGTCTAACCTTTGACTCGAATCTTCTCCTGAGATTTCTTCATCTCGAACTGGATCTTCAAGTGGTTGGGGGATCATATGTATCCCCGAATCTGTCATTTCTTCCTTTCTTAGACCTGCATTAACCAACATGTTTGATAATTCGGCTTCGAGAGCCGTCTTTCTTTTATTCTTGGCTATATAAGCCGAAATCTTTTTGAAGAATGATGACTCAGACATCATCAACGTCGTCATCCCAGCCTGTTGTCCGTATTGTTGGGTAATGCTCTATTAGTGCGGTATCTTCTGGGCCGTCCATTATTTCCCTATTCCATTGGAACCCATTTGAGTGCAAAGACAAGTAATACAATGCATTCTTGTTTGGGGTGTATATATCTTCCGCAGCATGGCAAGGTCCTATGTTTGCCAAGTTCCTATCGCAGTTAGTCTTATTAACTTGATTAACTTCAGCCATGTAATAACTCTGATCCCCCTCAATATTCTCTACTATGCCATCTTCTCTCCAAATGGTTAACCTTTGATGCATTGTCGAAGGCACAGCAGCAACTCCATGGATCCATTGCCTTCCGAGCAAAAGGTTATAATTTGCTTTTGCTGGTATGACCATAAACATAGTTGGACTCGTGACTGAACCCACCGTTAGATTTACTTGGACAACTCCCAAGGTTTTCCCTATTTTGCCTTCGTAGTTAGACAAAACCATGTTATGTGGCCTTATATCAGTATCAAACATACCAATTCTTTTCAGCATGTATTGGGGCATTAGGTTCACCGCTGCCCCTCCATCTACCAGGACTTTATTAATGCCAACATTTTCAATCTTAGCCCTTATGTAGAGTGATTTCAAATGGTTTCGCATACCTTCATCAGGCCTCTCGAAGAAAGCATTCTGCTCTTCAACTACACCATTGTTCAGCACATAGTAACACACAGGTCTGTGTTTCGCCATCTCTTCAACGTCAACCTCTTCACAATCTTCAACTTCAGTTTCTTGATTAAACTCATGAGGGAGTACAGACACAACATTGCAGTTGAGGTTTATAGATGATACCCCATCAGAGTCAAAATCATTTGTCATTCTATCATCTTCTTTCCAAGGGCTGGAATGCATCCTTTCCTCTTCTTTCTCATTTTCAGAATCGAACAATTTGCGTTCCACTAGAGGTTTGCTTGACCTTGCCCCCTGGGTTGGGACTTGGTTACTACTAGATTCTCCGATTTCTCTCGGTTTGTATTCTCTTTGAGCCTTCTTCATCCTCTGGTGTCTTCTCCATTGGGATCTGGACATAGGATTTTTGCCTTTGTAGTTCTCCAACCTGTACATCTCTCGATTCGAGGTTTGGAATTGCTTCCTGTACGCCATTGCAGTTCTTCCCCCTTGGTCCCAACTTCGCCATTTGTTGGTCCTTGCACCAGCTTGCATCCATCTGTCCCTAGGTATGTCCACAGGGACCTTGAATGTGACTCTTCGAGCTCTAGAATGTAGGCTGTCAGGTCTCTTCGATGGAGTCCATATATCGAAACCATACAGGTTAGGACGAAGTCCCTGAGTTTCTCTACCCATATAGCAATACACCCTTTCGAATGACCGTGCCTGTATTTCGTCATAGCATAGACTGCTCCACATCTGGGACATAGTGCAATTTCAGTGTTTTCCCTGTGGCATTTGACCAGAAAGCCCACCAAGCTTTCTTCCATCTTTGGGTATACCTTTAGCAAAGGATTTCCTCCTCTCCATGGTTGTTCCAATCTTTCTCGCAGGGCCCTTTCGAAGTTAGCCTCGACCCTTCGATTAAGCACGATCGAACACCATGGACACATCCATCGTTTTCCGCCAGTCTTTTCATGGCAGTTCCAGAGATAACCTTTCAGGGTTTCTCCTCTTGGCGGAATTTCAATATTTCCCTTTTGCCTTGTCAACCATGTTTCCAGTTCGTCAATTTCAGACAAAGGCCGTCTAACATTGACCATGTTAACAACCGTTGGAGGGGCTTCAGAAATCTGAATTTGTTGAAGTTTCACCCTGAGGTCTTCAGTGGCCTCACTGGTTTCTTCTTTCAAAACTTCAGTCGTCTCTGCATTGTAGGATTCTTCAGCATCAGTATTGAAGACTATAATGTTATTTAGGCCTTCAGTAGCCTGCTTTCCAGTTGACATCATTTCTGGTTCAGCAACTTCGACTTCAGACACCTCTACCATGTTTACATCAAGTGGTTCACACAGGTTAGTGTCAGCAATGTTCAAGGGGTTTGTGTCGACCTTCATGTGGCTCTTGGCCTTATCAGCAAATTTCAAACGTCCATCTCTGATAGCATACTGAATTAGATCCCTGAAAAGAAAACATTGTGAGGTTTTATGGCCTAAAAAACCATGATATTTACAAAAACCTCTCTTCTTCCGTTGTTCTAACGGAGGAATTTTAGAATTAGGAGGCACTATCATTTGGCCATCTTTCACTAGTAAATCAAATATTTCGTCACACTTAGTGACATCAAATGTATAAGTTTTCTTAGGAAATCTATCGCTCTTATCATTCTCTACTGGATTTTTTCCATTGGCAGGGGTAAGTAATTTGCAAGCATAAGGTGGTGCTTCTTTTAGTTCGGCTAGATCTACTTCGACCTCTTCTACACTGTATGAGTCTTCGAAAGATTCGCTGTCAACGTCTTCTGATTCGACGTACGCTACCCTTTCTTTCTTGTAGCCTTTGTTTACCCTAGCCTTTTCTGCTTCTAAGCGTTCGACCTGTCGAACCCTATCTGCCAACTGGGCCATATCCCTTAGATATTGAGTATCCAGCTTCTTTCTAATTGAATAATCTAAACCACCAGCAGCCATTTCGACTAGTTCATGCTCTGGGACAGTCGTGAAACATCTTGACTTTAACAAACGGAACCTGTTTAGATACTCATCTATAGGTTCTGTGAACTTCCTCTTGATGCTAGCCAATTCTTTCAGACTTATCTTGGTTTGACCCATGTAGAATTGTTCATGGAATAATCTTTCCAAGTTTACCCAAGCATCTATCGAATTTGGGGGTAAGGTAGTGAACCAAACAAAAGCATTTTTTGTCAGCGAACTAGGGAAGTATTTAATCCTTAAGTCCTCATTCCCTGCTAAATCTTCTGCTTCTGTCAGATACCTAGCAATATGTTCCACCGTTGATTCACTAGTGTCCCCTGAAATCTTTATGAATTTGGGTACTTTGGTCCCTCTTGGTAATTCTGTTTGCATAATATAATCCGCTATGGGGGATGTATAATTTGGACGTCGAAGTCCAGTACTGAGGCCATTGTTGGCCATAACTCTCTCTATCATGGCAGTTAGGTTATTATCTGTAGCCAGGTTTTCTCTCCTGACTCTCTGAACTACTTCGTCTGGGTGTTCGTTCCTACCTATTACCCTTAATCTGGGTCTTTCTTCCTCAAACTCTTGCTGGACGGGAACAGTCCTTTGATTCGAAGCCTCTAAATCTATTACCCGATTCCTTTCGACCATTGTTGTTCTTTGTGGAGGAATCACGCCAGCAGTGGTTGCACCAGGCGGAGGAACCGCATTTTGGATACGTTCTAGAATGGGATCGCCTTCTCGATAAGAGGATTGGTTATTTCTCCTCTTGGGTTGTTGAACTCCCATGAATTCTGCCATTCGATTCATTTGGGAAGATATTTTTTGAAAAGTTTCTACATTCTCCCGATTAGTATTAGCAATATTGGTTGCTAATGGATTTAAGATTGACGCTAATTCTTTGGCCAGGATTCCTAACATATCGTGGTTACTTGCGTCCATCTCTTGTCGGAATGCTGCTTGATTGCTTGTGGTAAAATTGGGTATTTGGGCAGAGAAGCCAGTGTTTTGTGCGCTTCGACCCACTGAACCAGTATTTGGCGAAAACGTTGCTGGGTTAGTTGTAGTGTATGTAGGTCCTGCTCCTCGTGTACCTGTCATGTATGGATATGGCATTCCATATTGACTGTTTGGTCTCCATTCGAACGCGGATGATCCTGGGGTAAATAACTGATTTGGAGCATTTGTCGAGGCAAGTTGCATTTCGCTCGCACTTGAGTATGGAGGCGCAGTAGTCGACACTAAAACTGGAATAGTCCCTGTCGTTGCTGCATTATTTTCAGGTATAGCCTAGGAACTATCCATAGGTCTCGATCCAGTCGGACCCGGTATATCCTGCGCTCCTTGAGTAGAAGTCGAAACATGTGTAGAATTTGCCGCTCCTGTTCCTGACCCTTGTGGGGGATCTTGATCTCCCCCTGCACTGATCGTAACGACCATTTTCTTGTTTTACCTTCGTTTGGGAATCGGTTGTGCACTGTTTGTTAATTTACCGTTCCTAAGGTTCATACAAGGTCTTGATATTTTCTAGACAAAACAAAACAATCGATTAATAACAATCTGCTTGACACTGTCCCACTGGGGGTGCCAATTTGTTTACGGTGATTTCCAGTAAACAACTGCTAGTCTTCCAAACTATAATAAATATGATTTGGTTACTCGCAGGATCTACTAGATTGATCCTAGGACATAGTCAAAAAGGTTGTTATTCATGATAGTTCGAATTATGTCTATGGTTGGTGTGTCTCGAAATAAGAAATGCTTAATCAAGGAAATAAAGATTAGCAATCACCTTGTTATACACGTAAATATAACATCAGCGAAAGGTAAGTTAAAGATAAAACATAAGAAAAAACTGTAAAAGTGCAAGAATCTTAAAGTGCAGAAAAGTTAAATGCTTCGAAAGTTAGATGACATGAAAGTAAAGAGTGCAGGAATATAAATGACATAAAGTAAATGGAATGCAGTAATATCGAAAGATACTTGAATAAAGAAAAATACACATGTATTTAAAATGGTGTTGGTGTCATACGTACATTTCTCAGCGAACTCTTTCTCTTAACACTTGATACTTGAGTAATATGTGAGTGATTTGTACAAAATGAACACACGGAATCCTAACATTAAGACCCTTATTTATACTAGTTTCGACCCTAACGGTCCTACACTAATCTAATGCCATGTTGCCCACAGAAAATCCAGGGATGCCATCTGTCTTCGTGCGGTTACATAAACTACTTCGAAATTCAAATCATCCCGCCTGAAAACACGCTAAGCTTCAGTACTTCGCATAAATCGCAAAAAACGTCTAAGTCCCAAAGACCATTCTTTTGGAATTTAGCTTCGGCGCTCACTATCTTTGTTCCAACTTAAACATCATTCTCGAAGCATGGCCATCAGTAGCCATTTTTATCTTCAAAGATGATTATCAGTAACCATCTTCCTTTAAATTTCAAATCTTCGAAGGACATTCTTCTCAAACGAAATCTTCAGCTAACAATATGCTAATACAAATTTTTTTAATATTTTCTTTAGGTGTATACATATGATTCAGGCATGGCCTTTTATACTGATTAACCACCTGGAATTCCTGGAATGTACCATGTAATTTATGGTAAGTTTAAACCCCATGCAGATGGGCAATTCAGAAATTGAGGTAAGTTTAAACCCCATGCAGATGGGCAATTCAGAAATTGAGTTAAGTTTAAATGATTTAAGTTAATGTTAAATTTCATTCTTTACATTCATTTGATCGTGTTTAGTATTCACTAGAAAGTTCTCAGTATTTTTTCTGACAAATTCATAGGAATTTATATGTTTAATTTAAGTTTATATTTTTTGAAAATCACGGCCAACATATGCTGAAGCGAACCTTGGTGCCGACAAGAATCATGGTAATATACTACAAAAATTCAGTTTCATTTCCTTTATATTTTCGGATATGGTTATAGTTTTTTAGGTTGTATATACGAAACAAGACTAGTCAAGGTAGAAACCCTATCAATTAGGTAGTTTCGAAGCAAAAGCTATGCATGTTTAGAAATGGTGATTAATTTTCACTAACATTTCGGTTTCATATATTGATATAATATTAAGATGGCATTGGCCCTACGAAATGTTGAAAAAAAAACAGATGCAAATACATGTAGTCTTCAGTGAAGGATGTTTTGTGAGGAAGAAACAAGTAGAGATTTAGCAGACTAATAACTAAAATCTTGTTTCTGCGTTTAGGGCCGGTCCTTTGAATTTGAGTGCCTAAGGCGAAACAAAAGAGTGGTGTCCCTATAATTTTTTAACAATAAATACATAAAGATAAAAGAAATATTTTGATAAAAAACACATTTTCATTTGACATTGTGAAAAAATAATAGAAATATGGATATTTGAATCAATGTTTACACTACATCAAAACATAAACCACTCTAAAGAGACTTATTCTTCTTCTTCTTTTTGATCCGGTCTTTTTTCCTATAAAAACGTTGATCGAACCTTTAAAATTAATTAAATATCATCCTTTTATCATTTTATTGTTACAAAATCTTTAATAATATGTTCATAATCAAGATTCTTCAAAAAATTATTTTCAATTGAAATCAACGCAACACTATTTAATCTATCTTGTGACATAGTAGTTCTCAAATAAGATTTTAATAATATTAATTTAGAAAAACTTCCTTCAGCAGATGCAACACTGATAGGAATAGTTAATATTACTCTATAATCCATGCATGCATTAGGAAAGCAATTAAAAATCTTTATAGAACTTAATATCATATAGCTTGATTTTGATTCATCTGTTAAAACTCCTATTATAACTTTCAATTCTTCAAATAAAATTTCACCATCAAGATCAAGAAAATCATCATGTTTTAAACAAGTTTCAACATGTTTACAATATGCTTTCAAGTCCCTATCAAATAATGATTTAGGCCTTTCAAAACAAAACAGGAATCCAAAAATATTTTGATACGTGCTATACTGCTCAAATCTTCTATCAAGTGAGCCAATTGTTTGATCTATAACATATAAGAAATAATTATTTTGAAAAGACTCTTCAATAGACTCAAGATTGAGTTGTGTGGGTTGAGATAGATTTTCATCCCAGTGTTGTTTTCTACTAATTTGACGTTTTTGAGTAAACACACATTCAATCTCTATTTCATTCCCAATCTTTTCAGCACTAGCCTTAGCATTTACAAATTCATATTCTCTATATTTTTTCAAATACTTATTCAAACCTATTACTAGTTCTATAGACACATCAATAGACATGTCTTTTTTACAAACTTTTGCTGAATTCATTAGCAACCCTTAACAATTCAAACCAAATAAACATAGCTACTAAAAATTGAAAATTTTCAATTCCATGAGTTGCTAAAGATTCGACTTTATTGTTAATTTTGGGATCATTATCTTGTTCAGCTATTTGAAGCAGTGTTTCACTCTTAATTTTGGGATCAATAATATAAAATATTTTTTATATCATTGTTTTAATTAATTTTAGTGCCTCAATTAAACTCTTTAATTGCTAAAATTATGGATATATTAATTGATTTTATTTTAAGATAATTACTTAATTTTATTCTCCTATATACTTAATTTATGAGAAATTACATTCTTTTATTAATTTTGACTTTGTAATGCCTCTATAATTTTGTTAACCAGTATTTGTTTTTAAAAAATAAATTAGCAAGTATTTTTCTAATAAAAATTCTATTTTATATATATATATATATATATATATATATATATATATATATATATATATATATTTTGGTACCCTTAAAATTAGGGTTAAATATGTTTGGATCCCTATAAAAATGCGACTCTGCAATTTTGGTCCTATTAAAATTTTTCTTCGAATAATGGTCCTCGCAATCTTTTCCATCCACAATTTTGGTCCCAGCCGACAAGTTTCTTTAACAGAAGCTGACGTGGCACAAATAGCGGGGATTTTAAACCTCTTCTAAACAAACCCAAAAAAACAACAAAAAAATTGATCTGCACCTCCATTTCTATTCCAAACATAATCAACTAAACCTAAAACCTTCATGAATAATTATGAGCGAAGTCATGCCTATTCTCTAACATATCCATCACTAAATCATACAAAAACATTCACCACTTCAGACATTAAACAACAAATTCAACAATCGCATCACATATTAACCATACAAATAATTTTCAACATTAGAACATTAATTGTACACCAACATTAAACACATAATAATTAAAGATCCAAACAACAACAAAGTAGAAAATAGCAAGAAGAGGAAACAGAAGCACCAACAGAAGCGTCCATATTTTACCTCCATTGAAACTCTGACCACCCGTGTCACCAGTCGTCAACAGAACCGTGGTAATATACTATAACAATTCAGTTCCATTTCCTATATATTTTCGGATATGGTTATATTTTTTAGGTTGTATATACGAATCAAGACTAGTCAAGGTTGAAACCCTATCAATTAGGTAGTTTCGAAGCAAAAGCTATGCATGTATAGAAATGGTGATTAATTTTCAGTAACATTTCGGTTTAATATATTCGTATGATATTAAGATGCAAATACATGCAATCTTAAGTGAAGGATTTTTCGTGAGGAGAAAGGTGTGAAAATGTGAAGATCCATAACTTATTTCCGAAAGACCAGAAATAAATAGTAAGTTTCTTTATATATTTTCTCCCCGCAACTTAGATAGAAAGAAGCAATGTTACGTTACCTTCCGCGTGGAACAAGGTGTAGAACGGTGGAGATCCATATATCTTATTTTCCTCGGCTAGCTGATAATATATTATTAAATAATCAACTCTTAATAATTTTATCTCTAATTTATCTAACAATCTTTCAATTTCAAACTAGCGGGATTCTCGTGCGTTCGCCCAGATATTAATACGGGACGCGCGTTTTTTTTTTTAAATATAATAAAACACTTACACCCACAAATTAAAAAAAAAAAATGAGATGGAGGGAGAAAACAAATAGAAAGGAGAAGAAAATGGCCAAATAATAAAAAATTATTGATGAAATACTTAAGGAGTATCATAACACCAAGTAAATTTTAAATAAGACTATAATGAAATCAGGAAAACTATATAAGATTTTAGACAAAGGTTTTGTAATTTTTGGAAACTCGAAACTATTTTTAAACCAATTAAAATCAAGCAAACAAAACAAAAATAAATTAAAATAGAAAATTCAAAAATAAAAATATGAAAAAATATCCATCAGAAAGAGGAACACAAAAGAAAATAAAATCAAGATGCGCTTCAATGATACACCTCAGTCAAAACGCATGAAAAGTGAATTAAAGGGTCAAATCAATAGAATTAAAACAATTGGTTCAGTGTCATTGGTTGAACATGGGCACGTCGGTCATCTTGAACCTCTAGCCATGAATTTTAAAAGAAATCTGCAGAAAAACAAAGGTGCTTCAAAGAGTAAAATCAAGTGCTCATGGTGGTATCATTTGATTCGTCTTATCAAGACGATCTCAATCATATCCTCGCGAAACATTTATTCAAACTACAACGTAGTCGATTTGGAAAAAACCAAAAGAGTTAAAATCCAAAAATCTTAAGAACAGGTGCATCAAACCAATCCAAACATTGAAATTAATTATGCAGTGAGTTTCAGTGACTCAAGAGCTTCATATTAGTCACAAATTTGAGTTGAATTGATGAAGATTTCTACCGGAACGAAGTAGAGAAAATATGCTCTGAAAATTGACTTGCTGAGCTTTAATGGAGACACGATTTGGCTTGCAAATGATCTGGTTAGTTTCAATGAAGGTCAAGGAAGCTAACTGAGTGGAGAATTTGAGTGATTAAGGTGTGGAAATGGAAAAACGAATTTCAAGCTTAAGAGTTCAAATCAAATTTTAGCGGAGTTGTTTTGGCTATCAAAAGCTTGGGAAATGAATGAGGAATGATACTCTATTTATAGCGGAGCTCATGGAGTGCTCATACGTGTGAAATTATGAGAAATTCCTTGAATTCGTGTGAAGGTCGAAGCATGAAAAGTGTGACTTCCAATTTCCTCAAAACTCAACAAAAACCTACGTTTCAATGCACTAAACAACTTCTAGAAGGTTGCTAATCATGTTTAGGAGCAAAAATGCATGCCACATTGGTTTAATTTCCAGTAATTTGAAGATTCACAAAATTGATTATGCATTTACTTTAGGGCTAATGTAACAAGTTTGAGCCAAGACCATTTTAAATTTGCTTGTGTGTTTCTTGATTTTCTTTAAGCCAAATACTCTTCTTATCAAGAAGAATACAATGCAAAAAGAATGAAATCAAATGGATGCTTGAGGAGAAAGTTATGACCATAAGGTTTTTGGAAAAATCTTGAAATTTTAGGCTATGCATTACATCAAACATGTTATGCCCAAATTTTGGTGCACAAAGGGCTTAGGGTTTTTGAAACTAGCGGGATACCCGTATATTCGCCCAGGTACTAGTGTAGTACGTGCATTTGTTTTCAAAATGTAATAAAAGAAGGTCAAATTAATTTAACCAACAAATTTTATTGTTTTTATAAAAGACAACAAAATGGTGCCAATATTTTTTGTAAATGTAAAAATTTTAAATGAACAATTTATTTTTTTGGATATAAACATAATTTTTATTTTGCATTATTTATAAAATATTGTTCGGTATATTGATGTTTCTGTTATTATTAACTATTATAAATCAGTGACAAAAACTTTGTATTTATTAACTGCATAAATAATAAAAAAGACATATTTATGTTGCTGATAGGTAGTAGTAGTCTAATGTCAAATCTAATGTTAAATATTTTATTTAATAAAAAAAAAAGATATTAACATAAAAAATGCTAGTGCTAGTAGGGATAGCAATTGATAGGGTAAGAGTATGGTACATAATATCCACTCTCATACCTACAGTTTAAAAAATTCTCGTATTTCTATTAAAAATTCATGATCAATTATAATTTATCATGTGATTTTAATTTTTTTTAACAATATTCGTAAAAAAATGTAAGATATTATTGTTGAGTTAAGAAATTAACAAACGTTTGTATTAAAATGCGTACAAATCTAATAGTTATGTATTTAATAAAATTAATAGCCATATATGTATATAAAATAAGAAATATATATATATATATATATATATATATATATATATATATATATATATATATATATATATATATATATATATATATATATACACACACACACACACACAAACACATACAATATGCGGGTATGAGACGGGGTGGGACCTAAGGTATCCGTGTCCTCACCATACTCGTTTATTTTAGTGGGTAATTATTGATGCCCATTTTACAGGTTTTTACCCTATTCGTTAATGGTAATTTTTGCGGGTGCCCATTGGAGATGGGTCCAATTGCCATCCCTAGATGCCTGGGTCGGATAGGAAACCTGATACTAAAGTTTTGAATTGTATAAGTAAAGATTAGTGATAAGTGACATATTGATAATGACAAAGAATAATCATGGAAATGTGATTGGTGCCCAAATGATGTCATGATTCCCTCTTTTTTTTTCAAATTTCGTCTAGGGAAATCGATTTCCCATACGGGTAAATCGATTTCCACAGTAAAATTTTCAAAAAATTTCCTTTTTTGAACTGCTTTGGTTCTTGCTCGATCTCTTACATGTGAAACACAAACATAAGAAACAAAATGCATATTTTTGGATTTTGGTTAGTATAAAACAAGTTAAACAGATATGGGTGCTTGATGGTTGTAACACCCCTTACTAACCCCGCAGCAATTAAATAAGTTTATTCAGAGTACATGAAAATAAGGGTGCCACAATTCAAAATTAAATAAAACATCGTTCAGTTATGTCATGCATTCACTGAGGCAATAGTCATCAATTAAAAACATTTCATGTTAACACAACGGAATCAAATCATACCGATTAAGTTTAACATCTATAAAACTTATCCTCCTAAACATCAAAACATAACCAGAGTTTTAAATCATAAACTCTAAACATCTCGTCCCCAGTGTTACAAATATCAGAGCATGACACCTGACGCTATCTAAATAATTGACTCATGAGCTAATCCTCACCGAGTCGAACAACCGCTATCCTCAATATGAAAATGAAAACATGTAAGGGTGAGTCTCATCATAATTAACAAATGTTATAAACTTGAATACATCTAATCATGTTATAAAAGTATCCATATGTATGAACTGGCACTATGCATGTGGTACCAACATCATCAAATTGGAATAACCCATGACCGATCCAACATCATCAAGATACGGCCGTGCCAGCACAGATTCCACACAATGGGAATCATGCCCTTTACTGATCCAACACATCATCATGGATACAGCATCATCAATGAATATGAATGAATGCAAACATACATGAACATACTTATACCATCGTCAAGTCTATGAGTAACATCATCACATACTCATTTTGTCATAATCATCATCATCAAGCATGTATATATATATATGCATCATTCAATCACAATCACATCATTAATAATCAAATAGATTATTTCAAAAGGTTCGTTTAGCTCGAAACGACACACAAAACGGACCAATGGTCCAAAAGTTATACTTCTTTAAACTTTTCAAAAACGATCTATCGCTAACAGCACGTGGCACCAACCTTGGTTCGCGGCGCGAACTGAGCGTCTCAAAACTCCTTGGCCCTCTGCCAAGCACTTCGCGGCGCAAACATGTGGTCGCGGCACGAAACAGGAAAAGGAGTACGCCTTCGCGGCGCAACCATGTGCTCGTGGCGCGTACTGAATACATCAAAACTTCCTGGCTTTCTGCCAAGCAGTTCGCGGCGCCAACCCTGGGACGCGGCGCCAACTGGCGATTTTCATAAACCCCAAATCGCAGAAAAACAGCATTCCGCACATTCCAAACTCATTCAATTCATGCTAGTACGAACTAAAGGAAATGGCATACACATACAACACGAAATACACATCATAATACACCAATTACGCATCAATTGAGACCATAACAACAGAAACATCATGGATTCAAACATAGGGGATCAAACATCATACAATTTAACTCAATCCCTAAATCTATCATATGACTCAATCGACCCGAATTCTACACCTCTTCAGTATTATCAACCCCTAACCCGATAATAGATTCTAATCAGATAAGTCCCCCCTTACCTTAGCCAAATTCTTGAATGGGTCTTCTTCCTCTTCGGTTCTCCTTCACGTTCTTCAGTTCTCCCTCTTCTCACAACTTCTTGTTTTCACGTTCTAATTTCTTTCCCTTCTTGTTTTCCTTATTTTATGAAACATAAAATAAATTAGTAATGGGCTCCTTCACAATTACACCGCCACCTTACTAATTCCACCACCTGGCCCAATAACTTAACATTTTATAATTTTCCACATAATTCGATAAAATGCTAATTTCTAATAATTAATTTAAAATTTAATTAAATTAATTAAATAAGAATTTTCGGGATGTTACAATGGTTCCCCTCAGAGATGAAGTAAGCACAATACTGAAAACGGATTTTCAAGATGGAACTCTTGACTAATGATTGAGATGCAAATGATGTATGATCTTAGGGTCAAAAATTGGGGTATGACGGTCATTCAAAGTCTACAAAACTCCAAAAGTTCACCCATTCAGAACTTTCTCCTCACTTAGTCAACCTCAATCTTAGGCTTTGTAAAAGACAGTAAAAAATCCAAAATTCAGTAGTAAATCCTCTTCAATGTTGTGTCCCAACTATGTCAGCCTCAATCTTGGGCTTTGTACAAAACACCAAACACAGTCTGTCAATACATACAGTTTTCAAAACTTATTCCTCAATCAAGTGAGCTTTAATTTTGGGCTTTAAATAAGTAGTATCCTATTCTCCCTAGAAGAGTCACCTTCAGTCTTGGGCTTCATACAAGACATATATATAGTCATCACTCAATAGAGTATTCCCCTTAAGTCAGCTTCAGTCTTGGGCTTTATACAAGACAGAAACATTTCAAAGTCTATTCCTCAGAGAGTCAGCCTCAATTCCAGGCAACATCGAGGGACAAAATTGATGATGAATGAACTGAGGGTAACATTTGCTTTAGGTATTCTCGGAATCGAGGGACTTGACTATTTTGTAACAATAAGAGGCAACAAAGTAATAAGGCAACAAGACAGAAAATCATAAGGCAACAGGCAACAAGAGGGGTTACCCAAAAGTGTGTGTGGCACAATCAGGTGGTTAGATTCTGTTATTTTATCTTGTAATTAGTTATTCTAGGTTAATTCAAGACTTGCACTCCCTAAGATTACTAACCACGCAGTTTAAAAAAATACAGAAATTAAAGGCAGAATTTAAAAGTCCTACGCTATTACAATAAACACGTGTGGGCAAAAAAATAAAGGCAAGAATTATAAAACCTAATTTATTACAATAAACACCTGCAGGGAAATAGAGGCAAAATATAGAAGGAATATAATAAGCCATTACAAGGCTTTGGGGCAGATACAAAATCAGGCAAATGATATCATAAAAAAGGGCAAACCCCAAATGGGGGAACAAGTTAACCAGGTTAATAGAATAAATAAAGGCAAGGCAAATGGTATAAGGCAAACAAAATTTTTTGAAAGAGGGTAAACCCTGATTTTTTTTTTTTTAGGGAATGAAGGTTTTATGAGAAAAATGACACGTTAGTTAATGGACGACACCTACCTAAAAAAACCTAAGGCTACTAGGGTTTCTAAATTAATCGAGGCTAACAAACCTAAAAATTAATTATTGGTTTTTAACCTAATCAATTTTAAAATCGGCTAATCCTGATTACATTACTTTTATGAACCCTGAATTAATTTAACTTAACCTAAATTAATTCCAATTTTTAAACTAATTAAACTAATTAGATTAATTATTTTATCTATTTAAAATTAACTAAATCAATTAAATAAAAAATAAAAAGGGTTAATTTTACTTTTTTTTTTAAAAGTTAGTTTTCAAATGATGTATATAAAAAAACAAGAAATTGGTCTGCACCTCCAGAAGCTGACGTGGCACAAATAGCGGGGATTTTAAACCTCCTCTAAACAAACCCAGAAAAACAACAAAAAAATTAGTCTGCACCTCCAGTTCTATTCCAAACATAATCAACTAAACCTAAAACCTTCATGAATAATTATGAGCGAAGTCATGCCTATTCTCTAACATATCCATCACTAAATCATACAAAAACATTCACCACTTCAGACATTAAACAACAAATTCAATAATCGCATCACATATTAACCATACAAATCATTTTCAACATTAGAACATTAATTGTACACCAACATTAAACACATAATAATAAAAGATCCAAACAACAACAAATTAGAAAATAGCAAGAAGAGGAAACAGAAGCAACAACATAAGCGTCCATATTTTACCTCCATTGAAACTCTGACCACCCGTGTCACCAGTCGTCGACAGCCGCACCGCAGCCACCACTCCAGCCGACAACCCCCAACTATACCGCACATCATTGTCCTGTAACGCTCCCTATATTAACGACCCATCATCCGCGATAATCAACTCCACCGTGTGAGTCAATGAAAGAAATTTAAAAAATATAACAGATAAATAGTTGAAATTGAGAGAGTGAGAGGAAAATAATAAAAAAAATAGATGCCTCTAGAACATCAACGACTCCAAGAACCAATTATTATATTTCCAGAGTCCTTTTGTTTATCTCTTATAATTACTCAACTTACTCTCTTCTATCATTCTCTCTATTTAATATTTCCTCTCATTTGTTAAAAGAATTTTGATGCTACATAGTTGTAGTTGGCTTTTATTCATCCTCTGTGTCATCTTCACCCCCTTTATGCTTTTCATTACTTTTGCATTTTTCTTATTTCTCTGTTCACAAAGATGTTATAAAGTATATACACTTATCGGTTCTTTTTTCTCAACTTGTGCGTGAATACACACGTTTTAGTTAGATTTTTTACGAATTGTGTATAATTTGTGTTTTTGATTTATTTGTGTACCGTTTGATGGTTTTATATTTATTTTGTAGGTATTGATGCGTATTTGGAGCATGAGCAATAAAGTGTTGAAGACACCGCTTCAAACACGATTTTTGAGCAATTTACCAACTAATAAGGCTCAAATCAAAGAAGATGAAATCATCAATTTCATTTAAATTTGTTCCTTTTTAGATATAGCCTTCAATATGCTTTCCAATTTTTTGAACCAGGCGCAAATCGGAGATATGGTTCTTAAGTTATGGTCAAAATAAGATTTAATTTTTCTTTTCAGCGGGCCAAGCGGACGTAGCGCGCTAAGCGCGACATGGGCGGTTTAGAAAGTGTTAAAAATGGAAAAATGAGATTTTTTTAGGGTTATGTTTTGGGGTATTTGTTCCCAACTCATGAAGTTTCTTTTTTTGGTCTAGAGAGCTTAGAAAACAACATTTGTGGCTTGTAATCAGATGATTCTTGGTCGGGAGCTCGATTGATCGTGTCTGACACTTCAAGAGATTTGGTTTTCTCCTTTTTTCTTCTCTTTACTTTCCTATAAGTTGGGGTTTGTTACAAGTATATTTTTGTTTATGTGTATATTTCTTATTCATGGTGTTGTGGGATTCTTGCTTTACAAACTATGATTGGTGATTGGTTAATCTATTTCGATTTGAGTTGCTATAGATATGTATAACTTAGATTCAGATTTAGTGTGAACACCTATTGGGTTTTAACTCTAGATATAGATTAAGGCTTAATAATAATGTGTATATCGACTCTTAATTCCTCCGTTTTGTTTTAATTGCGCGAGACATCGTTGACGAAGAACGAAACGGTTGGTTTCTCACTATACGTTAGAGATAACCTCGGTGTGATTGGTACGTGGTGATTGTGACGGGTGATTTAGGATGAGTATGAATGGCTAAGTAGTTTAAGTATTTATAGTGTATATGAAATTCAATCCCGAGAGTTCTATCATTTCTGAAGAATGAAATTCTTTGATGTTCATAAGTTTAATTTCCTCATTTTAGTTTAAACCTATCATGCTCTAATTATGTAACATCAGGGTTGGGAATGTCTGTTTTTGTTTATTGTGATTTGTTGAAGTTTAATACCATGTTTTGTTGAAGTTGTTAGTTGTTGATAGTTGAACAATACAACTCTATTTTAATTACGTTATAAAAGTTATATCTTTATGAGACTGAATTTTGGAGTCTCTATGATGTTATTACTTGATTTAATGATGTTTTCGCCGCAATGATGTCTGACGAACGTAAGATGACAGGTGTTGTAAGTTCTTTAGTATTCTACTGCGCGTTGCTAAAAATTTTCGAATTGTTAAAGGGTTGTTGTGGTAACATCCTAAATTATCTGATAAGTCTTTAGCTATAAGTTTCAAAATTTAGGGTATTACATTTTCCGTATAGGCACAATTTGATTGGACAGATAGAAATGTGCTTCTCGAGCCACCGCCCTTAATTATGTCTTTATAGAATTGAGATAACTGACTCTTTTATACACTACATACAATACAATAAATTGAGATCACTTTTTTTGAGATCACAATATTATTCATAGATGCATATTTATAGCTTTTATAGAAAATGAAAACTCTGTTCAATTTAAATACGTGCAAAAGTTTGAAGAGACAAAGATTACAAGAAACACAAAGAGGTAAACATGATAGATAATAATGAAAACACTAAAAGGACTAGGCTGGATTACATGAAAACTAACCACCATCTTGGAAACAACATCTTCCTAGAAAAGTTTACAACCACACTCCCAAAATTCAAAATAACACACTTGTAATAAATATTAATAATGAAATAAAATTATTATAATCACTCCTTCTATGTCTATGATTTTCTTACCAACATTGCTGTACCCCATATAGATTTTTCAATTGCCATTTTGATTGTTCCTAGTATAAGACATACTTGAAACACTTATTGTCGGACTTTTTTGAGAACTGGGGTTTTCCACCGGAGGAGCACCGTTGTTGTAGGCCAAATCTTTGGTCTGTTCGGAAATTTGATTTTGCTCAACATTGCTGGAGTTATTCATTTCTGAAGGAGGTTCTGAGTAACTCATACTATTTTTTATTGAGGCCATTCTATATGCTAATACAAATTTTTTTAATATTTTCTTTAGGTGTATACATATGATTCAGGCATGGCCTTTTATATTGATTAACCACCTGGAATTCCTGGAATGTACCATGTAATTTATAGGAATTTATATGTTTAATTTAAGTTTATATTTTTTGAAAATCACGGCCAACATATGCTGAAGCGAACCTTGGTGCCGACAAGAATCATGGTAATATACTACAAAAATTCAGTTTCATTTCCTTTATATTTTCGGATATGGTTATAGTTTTTTAGGTTGTATATACGAAACAAGACTAGTCAAGGTAGAAACCCTATCAATTAGGTAGTTTCGAAGCAAAAGCTATGCATGTTTAGAAATGGTGATTAATTTTCACTAACATTTCGGTTTCATATATTGATATAATATTAAGATGGCATTGGCCCTACGAAATGTTGAAAAATAAACAGATGCAAATACATGTAGTCTTCAGTGAAGGATGTTTTGTGAGGAAGAAACAAGTAGAGATTTAGCAGACTAATAACTAAAATCTGGTTTCTGCGTTTAGGGACCGTCCTTTGAATTTGAGTGCCTAAGGCGAAACAAAAGAGTGGTGTCCCTATAATTTTTTAACAATAAATACATAAGGATAAAAGAAATATTTTGATAAAAAACACATTTTCATTTGACATTGTGAAAAAATAATAGAAATATGGATACTTGAATCAATGTTTACACTACATCAAAACATAAACCACTCTAAAGAGACTTATTCTTCTTCTTCTTTTTGATCCGGTCTTTTTTCCTATAAAAACGTTGATCGAACCTTTAAAATTATTTAAATATCATCCTTTTATCATTTTATTGTTACAAAATCGTTAATAATTTGTTCATAATCAAGATTCTTCAAAAAATTATTTTCAATTGAAATCAATGCAACACTATTTAATCTATCTTGTGACATAGTAGTTCTCAAATAAGATTTTAATAATATTAATTTAGAAAAACTTCCTACAGCAGATGCAACACTGATAGGAATAGTTAATATTACTCTATAATCCATGCATGCATTAGGAAAGCAATTAAAAATCTTTATAGAACTTAATATCATATAGCTTGATTTTGATTCATCTGTTAAAACTCCAATAATAACTTTCAATTCTTCAAATAAAATTTCACCATCAAGATCAAGAAAATCATCATGTTTTAAACAAGTTTCAACATGTTTACAATATGCTTTCAAGTCCCTATCAAATAATGATTTAGGCCTTTCAAAACTAAACAAGAATCCAAAAATATTTTGATACGTGCTATACTGCTCAAATCTTCTATCAAGTGAGCCAATTGTTTGATCTATAACATATAAGAAATAATTATTTTGAAAAGACTCTTCAATAGACTCAAGATTCAGTTGTGTGGGTTGAGATAGATTTTCATCCCAGTGTTGTTTTCTACTAATTTGACGTTTTTGAGTAAACACACATTCAATCTCTATTTCATTCCCAATCTTTTTAGCACTAGCCTTAGCATTTACAAATTCATATTCTCTATATTTTTTCAAATACTTATTCAAACCTATTACTAGTTCTATAGACACATCAATAGATATGTCTTGTTTACAAACTTTTGCTGAATTCATTAGCAACCCTTAACAATTCAAACCAAATAAACATAGCTACTAAAAATTGAAAATTTTCAATTCCATGAGTTGCTAAAGATTCGACTTTATTGTTAATTTTGGGATCATTATCTTGTTCAGCTAGTTGAAGCAGTGTTTCACTCTTAATTTTGGGATCAATAATATAAAATATTTTTTATATCATTGTTTTAATTAATTTTAGTGCCTCAATTAAACTCTTTAATTGCTAAAATTATGGATATATTAATTGATTTTATTTTAAGATAATTACTTAATTTTATTCTCCTATATACTTAATTTATGAGAAATTACATTCTTTTATTAATTTTGACTTTGTAATGCCTCTATAATTTTGTTAACCAGTATTTGTTTTTAAAAAATAAATTAGCAAGTATTTTTCTAATAAAAATTCTATTATATATATATATATATATATATATATATATATATATATATATATATATATATATATTGGTACCCTTAAAATTAGGGTTAAATATGTCTGGATCCCTATAAAAATGCGACCCTGCAATTTTGGTCCTACTAAAATTTTTCTTCGAATAATGGTCCTCGAATTCTTTTCCATCCACAATTTTGGTCCCAGCCGACAAGTTTCATTAACAGAAGCCGACGTGACACAAATAGCGGGGATTTTAAACCTCTTCTAAACAAACCCAAAAAAACAACAAAAAAATTGGTCTGCACCTCCATTTACATTCCAAACATAATCAACTAAACCTAAAACCTTCATGAATAATTATGAGCGAAGTCATGCCTATTCTCTAACATATCCATCACTAAATCATACAAAAACATTCACCACTTCAGACATTAAACAACAAATTCAACAATCGCATCACATATTAACCATACAAATAATTTTCAACATTAGAACATTATTTGTACACCAACATTAAACACATAATAATTAAAGATCCAAACAACAACAAAGTAGAAAATAGCAAGAAGAGGAAACAGAAGCACCAACAGAAGCGTCCATATTTTACCTCCATTGAAACTCTGACCACCCGTGTCACCAGTCGTTGACAGCCGCACCGCAGCCACCACTCCAGCCGACAACCCCCAACTATACCGCACATCATTGTCCTGTAACGCTCCCTATATTAACGACCCTTCATCCGCGATAATGAACTCCACCGTGTGCGTCAATGAAAGAAATTTAAAAAATATAACATATAAATAGTTGAAATTGAGAGAGTGAGAGGAAAATAATAAAAAAATAGATGCCTCTAGAACATCAACGACTCCAAGAACCAATTATTATTTTTCCAGAGTCCTTTTGTTTATCTCTTATAATAACTCAACTTACTCTCTTGTATCATTCTCTCTATTTAATTTTCCCTGTCATTTGTTAAAAGAATTTTGATGCTACATAGTTGTAGTTGGCTTTTATTCATCCTCTGTGTCATCTTCACCCCCTTTATGCTTTTCATTACTTTTACAGTTTACTTATTTCTCTGTTCACAAAGATGTTATAAAGTATATACACTTATCGGTTCTTTTTTCTCAACTTGTGCGTGAATACACACGTTTTAGTTAGATTTTTTACGAATTGTGTATAATTTGTGCTTTTGATTTATTTGTGTACCGTTTGATGGTTTTATATTTATTTTGTAGGTATTGATGCGTATTTGGAGTATGAGCAATAAAGTGTCGAAGACACCGCTTCAAACACGCATTTTTGAGAAATTTACCAACGAATAAGGCTCAAATCAAAGAAGATGAAATCATCAATTTCATTTAAATTTGTTCATTTTCAGATATAGCCATCAATATGCTTTCAAATTTTTTGAACCGGGCGCAAATCGGAGATATGGTTCTTAAGTTATGGTCAAAATAAGATATAATTTTTCTTTTCAGCGGGCCAAGCGGACGTAGCGCGCTAAGCGCGTCATGGGCGGTTTAGAAAGTGTTAAATATGGAAAAATGAGATTTTTTTAGGGTTATGTTTTGGGGTATTTGTTCCCAACTCATGAAGTTTCTTTTTTTGGTCTAGAGAGCTTAGAAAACAACATTTGTGGCTTGTAATCAGATGATTCTTGGTCGGGAGCTCGATTGATCGTGTCTGACACTTCAAGAGATTTGGTTTTCTCCTTTTTTCTTCTCTTTACTTTCCTATAAGTTGGGGTTTGTTGCAAGTATATTTTTGTTTATGTGTATATTGCTTATTCATGGTGTTGTGGGATTCTTGCTTTACAAACTATGATTGGTGATTGGTTAATCTATTTGGATTTGAGTTGCTATTGACATGTATAACTTAGATTCAAATTTAGTGTGAACACCTATTGGGTTTTAACTCTAGATATAGATTAAGGCTTAATAATAATGTGTATATCGACTCTTAATTCCTCCGTTTTGTTTTAATTGCGCGAGACATCGTTGAAGAAGAACGAAACGGTTGGTTTCTCACTATACGTTAGAGATAACCTCGGTGTGATTGGTACGTGGTGATTATGACGGGTGATTTAGGATGAGTATGAATGGTTAAGTAGTTTAAGTATTTATAGTGTATATGAAATTCAATCCCGAGAGTTCTATCATTTCTGAAGAATGAAATTCTTTGATGTTCATAAGTTTAATTTCCTCATTTTAATTTAAACCTATTTTATCCCAAACTCAAGAATGCGATACTGGTCGAACGACGATTCAATAATCATTAATCCCTTATGATATGATATGAGAAAACTAAACAAATAGATTCTTTTTGTTGTCGCTTAACCGCTTCAACGATTTGTCGAGGAAAATATGCCAATGTTGATGTAAGAAGAGTTATGCATAACTTGGATACGAAGGATTTTTGTATTGATTGTGTTAAATGAGTGAAATAACATGTAGTAATTGATGTATGATTGTTTGGTTAGTGTTTTTTTAATGATTTGGATTATTATATTAAAAAATGAAAGCTTCCATCAGGTTCCAATGGAAAAAATCGTGTTTCTGCATTTTGAAGCAGGTGACGGGCACCGCCAGCGTGGCGACCAGATCGTCATGTGCCTTGGATTGATGCCGAGCATCATGACCATGACACGTGCGGCGTCATGGAACCCACCCATGCTCAGTTTGTGGAGTTGGTCGTCGTATAAGTTACGTTTTGATGTTTTGAGTCGGTGATGGGCGTCAGCGCCATGACGCGTAGCCCGTCATGCACCCATGACGAGTGTAATGAGCTATGGTGCGTGTAATTGAGTCCGTATTCAGGTTTTTTCTTTTGTGTGATGATTTAAGGTGTTGTTGGATAGTGTTTGGTGTCTATGATTGATTATTCGTAGTGCTTAATTAAATATTACATGATTTTAATGATGAATTATGTTGTGTCGTGCAAACGATGAAGGTTATGGTGATATTTTTAGTGATTACATAATGTTGTATGTTGATATGTTTGTCTATCATCATTATGTCGTTGGTATTATTGATGTTGCGATCGACATTTGTGCTTGTGTTTAATTGCATGTTGTTGAGTCATGCATTAACCTTGGTTCAATTTTGTTATGCTATAGTCCTATGGCAGGGATCGGGAACGAGTAGCTGGATCCAGCGGGAATCCATGAAACGTAGCGAATTTGGTGTGCTCTGGTTACAGAGAGGGAACTAGGAGCAAGATGAACGCGAGTGTTCATATTTGTACCACATGCATGTTGAGTCAGTTGTTACGTACATTTGCATTAGTGTTGCATTTGTGAATGATCATTTTGTGATGTGTTGTTTGAATCAAAATACTTGATTTGTTGATGTTCATATGATTAGCGTGTTCACTTATTGTTATGTGTTATTCTACCTTTTCTTGTTTACACCGCTAAATTATGCAAGTGTATTCTCACCCTCTTTCCTTTAATGTTGTCCACCATGAACATCTTAAAGATAACTAGGATTAGAAGATGTTGGTGTGAGTGGAAGATAGCTCGTTGGAGTTATTTCCGTTTAGTTTCGTTACTATTCTATATATCATGCTCTAATTATGTAACATCAGGGTTGGGAATGTCTATTTTTGTTTATTGTGATTTGTTGAAGTTTAATACCATGTTTTGTTGAAGTTGTTAGTTATTGATAGTTGAACAATACAACTCTATTTTAATTACGTTATAAAAGTTATATCTTTATGAGACTAAATTTTGGAGTCTCTATGATGTTATTACTTGATTTAATGATGTTTTCGCAGCAATGATGTCTGACGAACGTAAGATGACAGGTGTTGTAAGTTCTTTAGTATTCTACTGCGCGTTGCTAAAAATTTTCGAATTGTTAAAGGGTTGTTGTGGTAACATCCTAAATTATCTGATAAGTCTTTAACTATAAGTTTCAAAATTTAGGGTATTACATTTTTCGTATAGGCACAATTTGATTGGACAGATAGAAATGTGCTTCTCAAGCCACCGCCCTTAATTATGTCTTTATAGATTCGAGATAACTGACTCTTTTATACACTACATACAATACAATAAATTGAGATCACTTTTTTTGAGATCACAATATTATTCATAGATGCATATTTATAGCTTTTATAGAAAATGAAAACTCTGTTCAATTTAAATACGTGCAAAAGTTTGAAGAGAAAAAGATTACAAGAAACACAAAGAGGTAAACATGATAGATAATAATGAAAACACTAAAAGGACTAGGCTGGATTACATGAAAACTAACCATCATATTGGAAACAACATCTTCCTAGAAAAGTTTACAACCACACTCCCAAAATTCAAAATAACACACTTGTAATAAATATTAATAATGAAATAAAATTATTATAATCACTCCTTCTATGTCTATGATTTTCTTACCAACATTGCTGTACCCCATATAGATTTTTCAATTGCCATTGTGATTGTTCCTTGTATAAGACATACTTGAAACACTTATTGTCGGACTTTTTTTAGAACTGGGGTTTTCCACCGGAGGAGGACCGTTGTTGTAGGCCAAATCTTTGGTCTGTTCGGAAATTTGATTTTGCTCTACATTACTGGAATTATTCATTTCTGAAGGAGGTTCTGAGTAACTCATACTATTTTTTATTGAGGCCATTCTATATGTGTTTATAGTGATTTCCGGTAAACAACCGCTAATCTTCCAAACTATAATAAATATGATTTGGTTACTCGCAAGATCGACTAGATTGATCCTATGACATAGTCAAAAAGGTTGTTATTCATGATAGTTCGAATTATGTCTATGGTTGGTGTGTCTCGAAATAAGAAATGCTTAATCAAGGAAATAAAGATTAGCAATCACCTTGTTATACACGTAAATATAACATCAGCGAAAGGTAAGTTAAAGATAAAACATAAGACAAAACTGTAAAAGTGCAAGAATCTTGAAGTGCAGAAAAGTTAAATGCTTCGAAAGTTAGATTACATGTAAGTAAAGAGTGCAGGAATATAAATGACATAAAGTAAATGGAATGCAGTAATATCGAAATATACTTGAATAAAGAAAAATACACATGTATTTAAAATGGTGTTGGTGTCATACGTACATTTCTCAGCGAACTCTTTCTCTTAACACTTGATACTTGAGTAATATGTGAGTGATTTGTACAAAATGAACACACGGAATCCTAACATTAAGACCCTTATTTATACTAGTTTCGACCCTAACGGTCCTACACTAATCTAATGCCACGTTGCCCACAGAAAATCCAGGGATGCCATCTGTCTTCGTGCGGTTACATAAACTACTTCGAAATTCAAATCATCCCGCCTGAATCTCCCTTCGACGCGTGGCAACATAATCAGAATCGAGAATGCCACGAAAACACGCTAAGCTTCAGTACTTTGCATATTTCACAAAAAACGTCTAAGTCCCAAAGACCATTCTTTTCGAATTTAGCTTCGGCGCTCACTATCTTTGTTCCAACTTAAACATCATTCTCGAAGCATGGCCCATTTTTATCTTCAAAGATGATCATCATTAACCATCTTCCTTTGAATTCCAAATCTTCGAAGGACATTCTTCTCAAACGAAATCTTCAGCTAACAAATTGCCCCCAATAAATGCCTGTTTCGAAAAATAAGAGAAATAGGCGTTTCTTGTTATAATAAGATTTCGTTTTAGAGTTCCGAGACTGTTGACTGACGTCACAATCATTTATGACTCTGTTTCCAAAACTTCTTGTCATTTTCAAAGATGTCTACTCATAACTTACATTCCCACGTTCTAGTCTTACTTCATGATCATTACTCCTATATACTAGGAGTAAAGCTAATAACTATTCGACCGCCGTTGGATTAAATCAACGCCTGCCGCGTGTCTCTTGGCTTTTACCCAAAAGATTTGAAAGGGTTTCTGTTAAACATTTAAATACCTGAACTCCCACCCTCATATAACTTTCACCTCTATTTCTTCATTCTTTCCACAGAAAAGAACGTCTCTGATTACATTCAAACGCATTTCCCAAATCAAACTTACTCATGGCGTCTTCCTCAAACGTTCTTCAACCCTCTTTGAAACTTCAGAAATCTACACAGATGGGGGATCAAGAGTACATACCAAACCCAAATACTGCAGAAGTGCGCGCCATTTATGCTTCTCAGGTAATCATTCCCTTTGAACTTTCTGGAAAAACTCATGCCTTCATGGGACCTTTACCAGGAGAAAGTAATTCTGCTTTGAATAAATTCTTTCCTGCTTATTATAAAACTAGGCCCTTAGTTAGTAAGAATAAGATAGATGAAGATGGCCGTCCAATCTTAGCAGATCCTAATGGTGCCGAAAATACTTCGACTGTAACCCCTTCAGCCTTAGAGAAAATTAGGTTAAACTATGTAACCAATTTTGTGAAAGTTTTTAGGTCAATTCCTTTAGCAAAAGACCCTGAATTGTACTACGCCTGGCTAGCAAGAGTAGAAAAACAAAAGGCTTCTTTCTGGAAACAACTGGGAATTTATGACTTAATCCAATTATCCAAAATAGGTTTAGAATACAACCAAACCATGTTAGTAGCATCAGTTCATTTCTGGGATGCTTCCCATAACACTTTCCATCTTCCATGTGGAATGGTCACCCCCACTCTTTTCGACATAGCTGCTATCACGGGGCCTTGACCAACCGGAGAGACCTTTGACCCCAATGTCATGGATACCGATACCATTAACTTTAGCGAAGCAACAGTTACTTATACTTCGTTCATTCAACAATATCATGATGAGAATAATGAGGTAGTTTCTGACGAAGAGCATATTGCTTTCTTAGCATTATGGCTCTCGAGGTGCGTTTTCTGTTCTAGGTCTATACAGGTAGCAAAGAGGTACCTTTGTATGGCTAATCAGCTACATACTGGCAAAAGATTAAACCTAAGCCAGTTAATTTTAGGATTCCTCTATGAAAACCTTGGTGAGGCAACAGACCTCGTTAAGAGTTATGAATCAGGATCTTTGCTCTTTGTTGGTCCTTTCTGGTTTCTGCAACTGTGGCTCAATGCTTCTTTCGAAGCTCACCTCCCATTTCGAGGTACTGTCAACGAAGAAGATCCAAACATAAAAAATCGAACTGTAGAAGGAACACGGTTGGCTCTGCTTACTCCAAAAGAAGAAACTGGGAAGCTTCGTGAACATTTTTTAGCATATACAATGATGTTCGCCCAACGTTATCAATTCAGCCCTTCGATGGCTCCATTCGTAAATAGAACAGTGGGTCCTGATTGGTTCACTCGAAAGTTTCCAGCAATATCTCAGGATCAAGAGGTTGAATCCATGACCATTTGGGAAGCTTTTCTCACTCCAAGGCTATTCTATCACCGACTTCGACCCTCCAAGGGCCAATGTGTTCTCCTTGGCTACCAACCAAACCTTGTATCAAGACAGTTTGGATTAGTCCAGATGAAACCCAAATGCTTGTATGACAAGAGGAACCACATGTGTCTATACACTTTACATCTAACTGAAGAAGAGTGTGAGTCCAAAATTGCCAGATACGCTGGTGTTGCCAATCTTTCTCCTATTTCTTTTGAACCTGCTTTTTATTCCACTCCAGATTTCCATCGATGGTGGACAGATTACTACACCATACAAATCTTTGATGCTGAGAGCCTTACTCGAGAACTAACCGCAGCTTTTGCTGATGTGCAGGAAAACTTTCACAAAGGTACTTCGACCCATATTAAAGAAATCCAAGCCTTTCAAAAATTCTTTGAGACTATCTACAGGCCTGATGATCTTAGTCGGACCGTTCGTGAACTGCAGTCATTTTACGCGAAAAGTTTTCTGCTAAACTGGATAAGTTGAAACTGCCCCCGTCTGTTCGACCAGAACTGCGTTATAAAGTGGCTTTCAAACTTAATCCTCCAAAATTCCCTCCACTGCCAAGTGCTGATTTTGGTGTGGCTTTAAGCCCTCCTTTCCCAGACTGGTTCGTGTGTGGGAACGCTTTTAAAATTCTTCAAGAAAGCACTAAAAAATGCGCTGAACGAGTGGTCCCGACTAAGCATACCCTGGATACTTTCAAAGGACATCTTCATATAGATCTTGAACATGTTCGTGTCTTGACTCCAATACCGGAAGGTTTGGGTTTAGACAACTTTCGACTAACTTTTTCTTTTTTTGCTGAAATACTGATTCCAGTTTCAACTACATCCGTTGCTCGAAAGAGAAAGATCAAAGAAGCCGCTGTACAAAAGGATTTTGGAGTTTCGAAGAGCAACAAGACAAGTGGGAGTGATTCTACCACGGCCGGCAAGAAACCCACGGTACATACGCATTTTATATTCCAACTTGTATATTTTGTGGATAGTACTTACTTTTCTCAATTTATATTCTTCAGACTTCGAAACCTCCCGTAAACAGTGGTTTCAGATGAGGAAGACAAATCTCCTCCTCGCACCAGGCAAGGACACAAGAAAAGACAGAAGACTGTCACTCCAACCATTTAATCTTTATATAACTCAAAGACACCTTTCTCAGCTTCTTCAACTAGAGAATCCTACAAAATGCAAAAACCACAATTAATTTCAATAGTTTTTATCAATCACAAATATAATGATACTTGAAGTAATTTCGAATAAAATTATACCTAACATGTGCAGCAGCGAGATCTTTTTTGGAATTATGAACATATTCGTCTGTGAGTTACCTGAATTGAAATGATCGGGGGAAGGTTGCTAATGATGTTGAGAAGAAGCAGATTGTAAATGAGTTCAATTGTGCAAATGTGTGATGTAACAAAGCAAGAAAAGAATGAAAAGAAACCACTCCTATAGCTTAGATGTAACAAAGCAAGAATAGGCAAATTCATTTGCACCATACCTGTCTACACAAAACCAGCTACATCACAAGCTATAGAATAATCCAAATACCAGCTTTGTAATTTTTTTAATCAAAAATAATTGTAAACTATTATTTGTAGGAATTTGAAGTTATATATACTTTCTACATTAAATAGGCTCTTGTATTTTAATTTATAGCCAAAATAGATTAATAGACTTTTGTATTGTACCATTGAAGTTTCTAAGATAACAGTTTAGATAAATAAGATAATATATATCGCAATGTAGCCAAATAAGTATCTACTGGAATATATATATATATATGGATTAAATAGTCTTTTGGTCCTTGTAAGTTGGCGTGTTTTTGATTTTCGTCCCTATATTTTATTTTTCTTGGAAATGATCTCTGAATGTTAAAATTCTTTTGGTTTTAGTCCCTAAAATTAAAATCCGCAGGAAAATTCAAAGGAAAATCCGCAAGAAACCTGCAGATTTTCCTGGGGATTTTAAGTTTAGGGACTAAAACCAAAAGAATTTTAACATTCAGGGATCATTTCCATGAAAAATAAGATACAGGGACGAAAATCAAAAACATGTCAACTTACAAGGATCAAAAGACTATTTAAGCCTATATATATATATATATAATCATATTCTAAGATAATAAATTAAATGAAGGATAGTGCTAAATCCAATGACACATGTCAAATTATAAGCAAGAAAAAACAATTTTCAAATCATTGTTAAGTATTAAGCTCCATTATTTTCCAAGAATTCGGAATTTTAGTCAAAAACATAACTATACTGACCTTGCCAAACAATGGATGTTATTACTAAAACAGTAAAACCCTTAGTGTCAACATTGAATGTCGTGGTGGACCATATATTAGATGTCATGAATGTTGCAAATAATTATAAGCTCCATGAACCATCACTTGCACCACCAACATCCTCTAAAATTGATCTTACCCAAATGGAATCATGGTCACTTACAACACCTGCAGTATTTGCCACTATTCTCATTCCCCTGATTTCTTCCTTTTATGGTGCTCCGTCAGATAGATGTTTAACCACCTCAGTTAGCAGTGAATGTATTAACGGGGTGCCTTCTTCATGTATTGCACCAGAAGCCTCAAATAGTAGCCTATCAAAAGCCAGAACCAGGCCAGCCTGAATACAAAAACCTATCACAGTTTCCAGATTAACTATTTGCTTCATAGAAGCTTCTCTTTCAAATCTATAACCAGCATGAAGACTAGAAGCAACTTCTTTTAGCACATCATAATTTGATTGCAATGAGGTATCAATGCAATTTAAAAGAGCAGCAGTGTGCTCTTTAAGCATTTTGTCTAGCCTGTCTACTCCATAGCCACCAAAAATATGTACAATGTTTTGAACAACGGTTAGTGACAGTGAAATCTTACCATTGCAGCCATTCCTTTGCTTGTCAGTACGTATCGTGCATGAATCATACCATAAAGCATCTCTGCTGCCGATTCAATTAACTCATTTTGTTCCTCTATGAACATATCACCCAAGAATTCCAATTAAACCATAGAAGCAGTTGTACATTAAACAAAAAAAAAAGGCTGGAAAGGCAAACAGAGATGCAACCATACACATATGAATTCAGCTTCAAAAACACTAATTTTCACACCATAATAGAAGCAAAGTGAAGTATAACAAAAAAACAAAAGGAGCAATCCAAACACTAGCATTCCATAACAACAAATCTAACAAAAAAATAATATGAATGTAAGCTCACCATGGGAGGATTCAATATCCAAAATCAAATCAAGAGCGTAATCATAGTAAGGCACTTGACTGCTTAACCCACAAAGGTTGAAGTCATCTTGGATGTAATCATCATCAACCTCAAAAAAGAACTCATTCCCTCTGAGATTGCAGAACCATGAGATCCAAGATGTGTCATCTCCATCAGAACCACTAACATCCGACATTTCACTGTCAGTTTCAGATTCCTCTGCAGCCAATGCACAAACATAAAACCAAATTAGCCCTTAAATGCCAATCTCACAAATTTATATACTAAGTTAGCCCATGAATTCCAATATCATCTCGTGCAACTAGTCACCCAAACAATTATAGTACATTACAGCAACACCCAAATAATCTACTAGTCTGAAACATGCATTAAACACCTAAATTTGTAAGCTGAAATAAACTACAAGTATTTGAATCCCATTCAATCGTTCTTTGGTACCCAAATAAACAAAAATTAAAAATTTAAAAAAACGAAATTAGGTCATATAAAAAGAGGGAAAACGAAAATGGTATTTATTATGCGATAATTAAGATATTGAATTAGTGAATAGAGATAAAAAAAGATGGGTACCAGAGATATTGGAAGTTTTGGAAATGGAAGCAGAACGAGGATCCTTGATGGTGTTGTTGTTGTCTCTGTCTTTGTTGTTTTTGCCATTGATGGGACGAGAAGTAGAAGGAGAGGAACGTTCGAGCTGCTTGTCGAGAACATCGTTGACATCATCGATATTGCTATGAAGGTGAACGCAGGGAGATGAAGTTTCGGCGCATGGAAGAAGAAGAGAGAATACATTTTTCGAGATTTAGCTAGAATAGGGTTTTTCACGAAAAATTAGACGGACCATTTCCCATCGGTTTTTAAAAGGTCTGATGTAAAGGCCACTTTCATAACATTTTCCATCAGCTTTTATTTGGACCGATGTGAAGGTCCATTATGTGCAACATTTATTACATCGGGTATTAATTAGGTTCGATGTAAAATCCCTTATAATAAGATTTTCATTTTTTTACAATTCTGCCACCGCCCTTTTTTCTTCATTTTATTTACAATACTGCCACTATATTATTCATTTTTCATTTTTTCATATAATTTTTATATCATTGGAAATAAATGTCTGATGTAAAATCTTTTGACAGATATTTTTCATATCATATATTTCTATACTTGATGTAAAATCCTTTAAGCAAATGTCATATTTTTAGTAGTGCAAGGGTGTCAAAATACATTTCTGGATTATTTGAAATAAAGAAAATGACCTCTATTTATAGGTGAGAGGTTGGCTCAAAAAGGAATTTGAATAAAATGTTTTTAAGGCATTCTAATCAATTAACACCTAATGCCAATCAATGAGATGTTCAAAATGTAATTGCTTGTAAGTTCAAAATATGAAAGAGTAGATATCTAGATATTTCACATCATTAAGATGATCTGCTAATGGTTTTTTTTTTAATATAGCTAATCAGTTAGGTTAATGTGCCAATCGATTAGGAAAGACAGATTTTGCACAAAACTTCGAATCAAATACAAGAACCTGAAACATGGTCTGGTATCTGATTCCAAGGAATCTAGAGAACTAAAAGCAGAAAATTCCGAGTTAAAAGAAATTCTTTTCAAACTAAAAAGTGAGAACTCGGTTATCAAAAACGAGTTACAACAAACTCAGAAAAACTCTGACTCAGAAGGTTCAACTAGTTCTCTGATATTGTCATAAAACAATATGATCACAACTTTCAAAAATTTCTAGCTAAAAGTATAGATCGAAGCAAGATGGCTTCAATGATATATGGTGTTAGTGGAAATGCTAGAAAAGGTATAGGGTATGTGAAACCTAAACGGAAAGAACCATATCAACCTAAGCATGTTGAAAGAACCATATCACCTATAAACTCTCACTTCACATATGGTCACACACATGATATTAAATATACTAGCAACTCTTATCTTATAAATTCTACTCAGAAATCAAAACTCAATTAGAATTTAGTAAACTCTAACAAACAAGGACCCAGAAAGATATGGGTACCTAAGGATAAAATTATCTATGTTGCAGATGTCCGTAACAGCAAGATTGAAACACCAATCATGGTACCTGGACTCTGGATTCTCTCGACAAATGACGGGAAGAAAGCATATATTCCAAAGTCTGGAACTTAAAGATGGAGACTTTGTAGGTTTCGGAGGCAATCAGAAAGGAAAGATCATTGGCTCTGAAACAATTGGTACTAAAGCAAGACCTTTTTTATGGCTCTGAAGTTCTAACAAACACAGAAAAATACAAGATACATGCCTTCTGAAACTCCGACAAAATCATTGCAAGTTAGTATTTCTGATTGTAACTATTTTGTTTTGGTCGCCTATTCTTGGAGAACATCTGATAAATTTTTCTACATAAGTTAGAAGGAATATTGGAAAATGCTAATATGATCATGAAGTTCTATATATCAACAACTGTCAACCTAAAAACGACAGATTACCATATAAAGCTGAACACGTGTTCAGAATCTGAATGGTTGAAAACGTTTCAGTTGATGCATTGAGGCACGAGTCACATCGGTAACTGTTTTCAATAAAATTTTACGCCATCCCTCCGCCAGAAATCATTACTTTGTTTAATCATTACATTTAAATTCTTAATTTTCTTTAATATTATGTTTTATTTCCGTTGGCTTGTTGTGTATTTATCCTCACCTCATATCACTCTCACAATCCTTCTCACCTTCACTTACTTTTTCTCATCTCTGAAATCTGTGCGTACTTGCATTTCTTTTTCCCTCTTCTTGAAAACTATAAAACCCTTTTTGAAAATCCTTGGTTTTTTTAACAATGGCTTCCTATTCTCAACAACAACAAATTCAAAACTATGTTGCTCAAATCAACCCTAAAGAAAGGTATGTCGAACCTATAAGAACTCTACTCACTCCCATCGATTCTCTTGAGGTTCTCTGTGAAATGATGGTGAATTTTGAGAGTATGAAATAAAAATGGTTGCGACATCACTCAAGACGTTGAGTTTCAAGGCTGGGAGAAGTTCTTTGATAGGCTTATGGGTCTAGTCTTTCCCAAACTAGTAAAAGATCTCTGGATCCATGCAACTACTTCAAATCATCAAGTAACATCCTATGTAATGGGGAAGAAGATCGTTATTACTGAAGATCTTATTGGGAATCTCATAGGCCATGATGGAAATGGTATCAAGTGTACGGATATGGAAGAGAAAAACTCCGACCTAGCCCTCGTCTCCAAAGAAATCTTCACTTTTAGATAGAGCACTGAATAAGCTCCAATTTCATAGATATTTATTCATTTTTAGACAGAGCTCCGGCCTAGCCCTCATCTCCAATTTCATTAATATTTATTCATTTTTAAATAGAGCATTGAATAAGTTTTCCAAACCTTTAAACCGAGCGCAAATCAGAGTTATGATTCTTAAGTTATGGCCAAAATAAGATTTCGTTTTTCTGTTCAGCGGGCTATTCATTTTCACCATTCTTTTTGTAAAAATTATGTTTTTCTTATTTTTCAAGTATGTGCACATATATGTTGTTTACATGTTGTTGTAAATTATATTGTTTCGTCACGTTTATTCAAGTGTGTGGTTATGACATTTTCTTTAGGCTTGCATCGAGGTGAAATCGTTGGTCCGCTCACTCGAAGATGCATTTGGTAATTTCTTGATTTTGATTGTTTCAACTTGCGGATCTATGGTAATGATAGTTTTTGAAGTTGGTACTCGCAAGGTACTCGTTTATCGCTTTCTATAGCAAAACATGATCAGGAGACTTTTCTTTTGTACAAATTTTATGTCATTCATTCTTTTGCAATTTTTGTTCATTCTTGAATCACTTTAGGACTAAACCCTTGTGAGGTTTCTTTCCATTGTTTACTAGCACGTGAGACCAACAATCTTTGTCTTAACTCAATTTTATTATGTTTTATCTTGCATTTATGTTGTTTTGTATGAAAGTATAAAAATGATCAAGGCATTTTGTTTTATTTTGAGAATAACAACCTAACCAAAAGTATTTCACCTTATGAGTGAGTGAGCATTTGTCAACCCCTTTGACCCTTTTAGTTTGAATTCATAATGGTGTTGAACTATGAACTTGTGCATGGGCGAGTAGTTCATAATGGATTCTAATGTTGTTTGTTGGTTTTTCGGTACAGCGGGCTAAGCGGGCTTAGCGCGCTAAGCCCGATCTGGGCGGTTTAGAAAGTGTTAAATAGGGAAAAATAAGATTTTTTTAGGGTTATGTTTTGAGGTATTTGTTCCCAGGAGCTTGATTGACCGTGCCTGACACTGCGAGAGATTTGGTTTTCTCCTCTTTTCTTCTCTTTACTTTCCTTTAATGTTAAGGTTTGTTTTCAAGTATACTTTTGTTTATATGTATATTGCTTATTCATGGTGTTGTGTGATTCTTGCTTTACAAATTACAATTGGTAATTACTTACTCTATTTGGATTTGAGTGGCTATAGAAATGTACAGCTTAGATTCAGATTTAGTATGAACACCTATTGGGTTTTAACTATAGATATAGATTCGGGCTTAATAATCATGTTGGTATCGACTCTTAATGCCTCCGTGTTATTTTAGTTGTGCGAAATAACATGTGGTAATTGAAGTATGATTGTTTAGTTAGTTTTTTCTGGACTGATTTGGGTTAGAATAAAAAATCAAAGCTTCCATAAGGCTCCAATGACAAAAATCATGTTTCTGCATTTTGAAGCAGGTGACAAGCGCCACCAGAGTGGCGACCAGATCGTCGTGTGCCTTGGATCGATGACGAGCATCATGGCCATGAAACATGGGGCATCATGGAACCCATGCTCAGTTTATAGAGCTGGTGACGGGCGTCATCGCCAAGACGCGTAGCCCGTCATGCACCCATAACGAGTGTAATGAGCTATGATGTATGGAATTGTGTCCAGATTCAGTTTTTTCTATTGTGTGATGATGCGAGGTGTTGTTTGGTAGTGTCTGGTTTCTATGATTGATTATTCGCAATGCTTAATTAATTTTAACATGATTTTAATGATGAATTATGCTGTGTCGTTCAAACGATGAATGTTATGGTGATATTTGTTGTGATTAAATATTGTTTTATGTAATATGTTTGTCTATCATGATTATGTCGTTGGTATTATTGGTGTTGTGTTCGACATTTGTGCATGTGTTTAATTGCATGTTGTAGAGTCATGCATTCAAGATGTAGGAACTTTGTTTCAATTTTGTTATGCGCTAGACCTATGACAGGGATCAGGAATGAGTAGCTGGATCCGGTGGGAATCCATGAAGCGTAGGGACTTTGGTGCGCTCTGGTTCCAGAGAGGGAACTGTGAGCAAGATGAACTTGAGTGTTCATATTGGTACCACGTGCATGTTAAGTCAGCTGTTATGTACATTTGCATTATTGTTGCATTTGTGAATGATGATTTTGTGATGTGTTGTTTGAATGAGTATACTTGATTTGGTGATGTTCATATGATTAGCGTGAGCACTTGTTGTTATGTGCTATTCTACCTTTTCTTGTTTACACCATTAAGTTATGCAAGTGTATTTTCACCCCCTTTGTTTTAATGTTGTCCACCATAAACATCTTGCAGATAACCATGATTAGAAGTTGTTGGTGTGAGTGGAAGATAGCTTGTTGGAGTTATTTCCGTTTAGTTTCATTACTATTCTAGATATTTTGCTCTGATTATGTAACATCAGGGAGGAAAACGTCTGTTTTTGTTTATTGTGATTTGTTGAAGTTTAACACCATGTTTTGTTGAAGTTGTTAGTTGTTGAGAATTGAACAATACAACCCTATTTTAATTACGCTATAAAAATTATATCTTTATGAGACTAAATTTTAGAGTCTCTAAAATGTTATTACTTGATTTAATGATGTTTTCGCCGCAATGAGCATAATGTCTGACGAGCATAAGATGACAGGTGTTGTATGTTCTTTATTATTCTGTTGCGTGTTGCTAAATATTTTGAATTATTAAAGGATTGTCGTCATACCCTAAATTATCTAATAAATCTTTAATTATAAGTGTCAGAATTTAGGGTATATCACATCTCCGCATAGGCACAATTTGATTGGACAGATAGAAATTTGTTTCTCCAGCCACCGCCTATAATTATGTCTATATATTTGAGATTTTATTCAATACATATTTGAGATCACTTTTTTTTAGATCACAATATTATTCATAGATGCATATTTATAGTTTTTATAGAAAATGAAAACACTAAAAGAAAGAACTAGGCTGGATTAAATGAAAACTAACCACCATCTTGGAAACAACATCTTCCTAGAAAAGTTTACAACCACACTCCCAAAATTCAAAATAACCCAGTTGTAATAAATATTAATAATAAAATAAAATGATTATAATCACTCCTTCTATGTCAATGATTTTCTTACCAACATAGCTGTACCCCATATAGATTTTTCAATTGCCATTTTGATTGTTCCTAGTATAAGACATATTTGTAGCACTTATTGTCTGACTTATTTGAGAACTGGGGTTTTCCTTCGGAGGAGGATCGTTGTTGTAGGCCAAACCTTTGGTCTGTTTGGAAATTTGATTTTGCTCAACATTGCGGGAATTATTCATTTCTGAAGAAGGTTTTTCAGAGTAACTTATTGAATCCATTCTGTATAATAATACAAAAAGTTTATATTTTGTTTTGATATATACATATGGTTCATGAAATGCCTTTTATAATCATTAATCACATGGAATTCCAGGAATGTACTATGTAATTTATGGTAAGTTTAAGCCACATGCAAATGGGCAATTCAGAAATTTAGGTAAGTTTAAATGATTTAAGTTAATGTGAAATTTCATTAGTTTCGTTCATTTGATCGTGTTTAGTATTTACTAGAAAGTTCTCAGTATTTTTTCTAACTAATTTATAGGAATTTATGTGTTTAATTTAAGTTTGTTTTGTTTTGAAAATCACAGCCAAACATATGCTGAAGCGGCCCTTGGTTCATAACTTATTTTTCAGTAACATTCCCTATATATTTTTTATGTTATATATAATGAAACAAGACTAGTCAAGGTTGAAACCCTATCAAGCTAGGTAGTTTCAAAGCAAAAGCTATGCATGTTTAGAAATGGTGATTAATTTTTAGTAACATTTCGGTTTAATATATTCGTATAATATTAAGATGGTCCTACGAAATGTTGAAAAAAAACAGATGCAAATACATTCAATCTTCGGTGAAGGATGTTTCTTGAGGAACAAACAAGTAGAGGCTTAGCAGACTATTAACTAAAATCTGGTTATTTTATTGATATAATATTAAGATGGTCCAACGAAATGTTGAAAAAAAACAGATGCAAATACATGTAGTCTTGAGTGAAGGATGTTTTGTGAGGAACAAACAAGTAATACTTATGAGATCATCAATTTTAAATTATATATTTGAAACACTCAAAATATGGTATTAAAATATTTAGTCGCATCAAGCCAACACGATACTATATCTTAGTTCTCTCTAATTTATTCAAATACTTCTCATCTAAATGAATCTTTTGATGTGTTGTGTATATTCAATTGCTACAATATAATACATTAAGATGAGTCATGAAAGAATATTGGAAAAATATAATTAATATGAATCTCAATTTTGAGGATATAATTTGAACAAATAATGAAATACTTGATTGGAGCCCAGTAGGCTGATAACACTTGATAAATTAATTTTTCCAATATTAGAGGTATGGAATAAACAGCTGAAATCATGAACAAGAAGTTCAAATGAATAATTTTAGATCTTGATCCTCGTACAAACCAATATGAAGCAGAAGTTCAAAAGCTTATTCATTTGCAAATTTTATACGACTAATTACAGTTGTTAATACTACAATTTATCATGATTAACTATAATTTCAATTTTATCCTATGGGTATACCCGTTTACCCATATTTCTATTAAAAATCATGATTAACTATAATTTATCATGTCATTTTATGTTTTTTTAACGATATTCATAAAAAAATTAAAGATATTATTATTGACTTAAGAAATTAACAAACGTTTGTATTAAAATACGTACAAATCTAATAGTGATGTATTTAATTAAATTGATAAGCATATATGTATATATAATGAAAAAATATATATAAATATACATTATGCAGGTATGAGGCGGGTGGGACCTAAGCAGTTATTTTTCTTATCACATCATTGTTATTTTTCTTCACTCTTGTCTCTATCAAAATAACAATTTCCCAGTGTATTCCACGATATTATCATGGAACATCATCCAAAAACACTAAAGATGAGCTAGTCCCTAGTGTTCGAAATAAGTTCCCATTATTTACTTTGGAAGGAGTGAGTATTGGATCCATACCTCCACTATTACGTCAGCTACTCCCATTGCTTCTGTTTTTTATTTATTTCATACCTTGCTTCAAAATCACTGTCATGAGTCAGCATAAAGTCATCCGGCTTCTGAGTTGGTATCCTCGGATTTTCTATAGGGGTTTGGATGGTTGGCTGCTTTTGTGTACGATTCTGCTGGGTTTGTGTGATGCCATTGTTTGTTATTTCCTCTTGTACCTTTTCCTATGTGTTATTCTCCTTTGGGGGCCATTTCTTGACCATCTATTTCTGTTATTTCTCCCCACATATGTGTCAAATTTTGTGGCATTTTGTACAGTATGGTGGTCTCCATTCGTATTCTACTGGTTGTTGCATTTTTTCTTCATTTTTGTCTCCAATTGTAATTTCATTGACTATCTCCTGCGTGATATCTATCTTAACTAGAATTTTGGCATAAGAAATTTGGTACCTATTCGTTGTGCATTCATCCGACATCAAAGTTGTGCCCAAAATTCTATCAGGGAGTTTGGCAAAATTCCATTGTTTTTATTGTAAATTGCTTGACAATATGCATACTTAAATCGCCTCCTAAGACATACATGATTAAAGTTGTATCCCAGAATTTTACCTTAGCCATGATATCCTCTTCTTCAATTTTCATGTCGTTTCTCGGGTTTTGATTACCACTAATTACATATACCCAGAGTTTCCTTGATTCCTTTTCCCTTTTTATTTATTCTAGAGTTTTTTATTTTGTTTTCTCTTTATGATTCGTTAGGTCCGCTACCGTTTCTTCCTTTGATTTTTGAGTGTTGGATTGTGCTTCTGTTTTTGTGTTTTTCCTCTCCTTCTGCTTTCCGTGAGATGTCGTCGGCTTTGACACCACTCCTTTTGGTGGTCGTCCGCGCCCTCTCCCTATAAAATTAAAATCCACTAATATTTTTAATTTTATTAAAAGTTTCATCGTTTTTATTGTTTTAACAAATAATATATTTATATAAAACTATAAGTATACATGTTTAAAAATAAAATATAACAATTGATGTTAAGTTGTGTAGTGACAAGGTCTTATTAAAATACGCGGAGGTCATTAGTTTGATTCCTAGGTATCATAACTTTTAATTTTATTTTACGAAAAAGAACACTAAATTCAACCACTAAATTCGGTCACTAAATTGAGTTACCAAATCAATCACTAAGTTTCGGTCAATAAATTCGTTGCAAAGGCTTAGCGACTAGCACTTTTTCAACCGAAAATTAAGGGTAACTAAATCGGCCGCAATATATTTTAGTGACTAATTTTTAAGGTTTTTCGGTCTCTAATTCGATCTATAAAAGAAAATTTTCTAGTAATGGTGAGATATGGCATCGGCCTGAGAATGTGGTTAGATTCATCTAGAAAAAAACACTAGAGAGGTGCAAGAAGAAACGATTGAAGAGTTTGAGAAGAAGTTGAAAAGTCAGTAGAAAGAATTTGTAGATGCATTAGTAACAGAGCAGGAAAATCGCAAGTAAGATATGCAGTATGTGATAATATTGTGATATTTGAAATATATGAAACATATTGTTTAGATTTTGTTTTGTGTTCCTATTATTTATAATGTAGAGAATTAGTGGAACATTCTATAGTGTACACATGAAGGGGATGATGATCAATTGGCTGAAAGAACTGTTGTATGTGGTTGTTTACCCAGAATTTTGGTACAAAATCGCTAGTCTCTTATTGAAGGTTACTCTGCAGGATTACCTAGTGAATCCTAGAATTTTATTGTGCTAACATGTTTTCCATAAAGGTTTGTTTATATTCAGTAAATGAAAGAAAATAATAGTGAAGAAGTAATTTGGAATTCAAGAAAGTAAAGTTGAAGAAAAAATGCAGAAAAATTAAAAGTAAAATAAACTCTTAGAGTAAAGTAAATGTGTTGCATGAATAAGAAATGATACGCAGACGTACATAAGGTAACAAGTTTGGTGTGTTAGAACAAGATTTGTTCTGATCAATATTCTTAGTTTTGATGATAACAAGGATATGAATTTTGTGTGAGATAATGTGGTACTCTAATACATTGCAATTTCCATTTCAGGAAATATATAAAGAGTATGCACAAATCAGCGCTCAGAAGCTTTGTCTCAGAAGGTTCAGCATGCAACATCAGAACATGGTCTGGCAAGACATCAGAAGATGGTCAAAGCAGAATCTGAACATGGGTCTATGGAAGCATCAGAAGAACTTGAGATCAGAAGCAGAAGCACTGAAGTTCTCATGGTATCACGCTCAGAAGCACTTCAAGGTCAGAAGACAAGAAGATGCTATGCACCAAGCTGTTTGACTTTGATGATATTCAAACGTTGTATACACAAACATCAGATCAGAAGAAAGTACAGGTGGCAGGCTACGCTGACTGACAAAAGGAACGTTGGAACTAATTAAAGGCAACGTCAGTAGACACAGCGTGAACAAGGCTCGAGGTAGTTGACAAAAGCGTGAAACATTAAATGCAATGCTGTACGGAATACGCAAAGCATTAAATGCTCCCAACGGTCATCTTCTCAAGTGCCTATAAATATGAAGTTCTAATGAGAAGCAAGGTTAACGATTTTGAAAGAACTTATTCTGAAAAACTTGCTGAAACGCTGTTCAACTCAAAGCTCAGAAACTTCATCTTCATCAAAGCTCACTACATTGCTGTTGTAATATATTAGTGAGATTAAGCTTAAACGTTAAGAGAAATATCACTGTTGTGATTATAGCTTTTCAGAAGCATTTGTAATACTCTTAGAATTGATTACATTAATTTGTAAGTAACTAGAGTGATCAAGTGTTGATCAGGATACTCTAGGAAGTCTTAGCTTGTGTCTAAGCAGTTGTAATTAGAGTGATCACGTGGTGGTCAGGATACTCTAAGAAAGTCTTAGCTTGTGTCTAAGCATTTGTTCCTAGAGTGATCAGGTTGTGATCGGGATACTCTAGAAGACTTAGTCGTGGGCTAAGTGGAAAACCATTGTAATCTGTTGCGATTAGTGGATTAAATCCTCAGGTGAGGTAAATCACTCCGTGGGGGTGGACTGGAGTAGTTTAGTTAACAACGAACCAGGATAAAAATAACTGTGCAAATTGTTTTTATCGTTCAAGTTTTTAGACTACACTTATTCAAACCCCCTCTTTCTAAGTGTTTTTCTATCCTTCAATTGGCATCAGAGCGCCGGTTCTAAGGTGCAAGCACTTAACCGTGTTTAGAAAAGATTCAGGAAGAGAAAAACGCTTCAGTAAAAGAAGATCATCAGAAGCTTGCCCAGAAGATGGGGCCCAATGGTGACTGCATTCAATATTGCGAAGAATCTGAATGAAGTTTCTTTGGAAGAGCTGATCAGTGCCCTGAGGAGTCATGAGATTGAACTTGACGCAAATGAACCTCAGAAGAAAGGTAAGTCTATTGCATTAAAATCTAATGTTAAAAAATGCACTAACGCTTTTCAGGCTAGAGAAGAAGATCCTGAAAAATCAGAATCTGAAGAAGAAGATGAACTGTCCATGATCTCCAGAAGGGTAAACCAACTCTGGAAGAGCAAGCAAAGGAAGTTCAGAGGCTTCAGAAGTTCAAAGAGATTTGAACGAGGAGAATCTTCTGGTGACAGAAGATCTGACAAGAAGAAGGCTGTCTGCTATGAGTGCAATGAGCTTGGACATTACAAGAACGAGTGTCCAAAACTTCAGAAGGAGAATCCCAAGAAGAAGTTTCATAAGAAGAAAGGTCTTATGGAAACATGGGATGATTCTGAATCAGAATCAGAATCAGACTCTGAAGGAGAACAAGCCAACTTCGCGCTGATGGCTACAGAAGATGATGGATCAGAATCTACATCAGAATCAGATTCTGAAGAGGTATTTTCTGAACTATCTAGAGAAGAGTTAGTTTCCAGTTTAACAAAACTTCTAGAACTCAAGGCTCATCTTAGTATCAAATACAAAAAGCTGAAAAAGCAGTTTGAATTTGAAACTAAGAAGCTGGAATTGGAAAATTCTGAACAGAAGGAAAAAGTTTTAAATCTATCCAAAGATAGTGGATCTCCTTCTGAAACAGAAAAATCCATTCCTAGCATGAATCATATTCTGAAAGAATATGACTCGAGCTTCAGAAAGTTCTTATCTAGAAGTATTGGCAGAAGTCATCTTGCTTCTATGATATATGGTGTTTTTGGAAACAGAAGGTTTGGTTTTGGCTATGAGGGTGATACCTCACATAAATTTGAACCTGTTGATGATCTGAAGATAACATACAAGCCATTGTATGATCAGTTCAAATATGGCCATGCTCATGATATTAGGCTCACTTCACATGCACAGAAGTTTAACATTGTTCACACCAAGAAGCATGTGACATATCCTAAGAAATATCATGCTGATAAACCTAAAGAATATCATGCTGTTCCTCCTGTTAAATATTTTGCTAAACCCAAGTTCAATCAGAACTTGAGGAGAACTAACAAGAAAGGACCCAAGAAATTGTGGGTACCTAAGGAGAAGATAATTCCTATTGCAGATATCCTTGGCTGCAAAGAAGGAAAAGCACAACATGTCATGGTACCTGGACTCTGGATGCTCGCGACACATGACAGGAAGAAGGTCTATGTTCCAAGACCTGGTGCTTAAATCTGCTGGAGAAGTGAAGTTTGTAGGAGATCATAAGGGCAAAATTATTGGCTCAGGAACTATAAAGTCTGGTAACTCTCCTTCTATTTCTAATGTTCTTCTAGTAGATGGATTAGCTCATAACTTATTGTCCATAAGTCAATTAAGTGACAATGGTTATGACATAATCTTTAATCAAAAGTCTTGCAAGGCTGTAAGTCAGAAGGATGGCTCAATCCTATTTACAGGCAAGAGAAAGAACAACATTTATAAGATTGATCTTTCTGATCTTGAGAAGCATAAGGTGACTTGTCTTATGTCTGTTTCTGAAGAGCAATGGGTCTGGCACAGAAGATTAGGACATGCTAGTTTATGAAAGATTTCTCAGATTAACAAACTAAATCTGGTCAGAGGACTCCCTAATCTGAAATACAAATCAGATGCTCTTTGTGAAGCATGTCAGAAGGGCAAGTTCTACAGACCTGCATTCAAGTCTAAGAATGTTGTCTCTTCCTCAAGGCTGTTAGAACTTTTGCACATTGATCTGTTTGGCCCAGTCAAAACAGCATCTGTCAAAGGGAAGAAATATGGATTAGTCATCGTTGATGATTATAGCCGCTGGACATGGGTAAAGTTCTTAAAACACAAGGATGAGTCTCATTCAGTGTTCTTTGAATTCTGCACTCAGATCCAATATGAGAAAGAGTGCAAAATCATAAAGGTCAGAAGTGATCATGGTGGCAAATTTGAGAACAGATTCTTTGAGGAGTTCTTCAAAGGAAATGGTATTGCCCATGATTTCTCTTGCCCTAGAACTCCACAGCAAAATGGAGTTGTAGAGCGAAAGAATAGGACTCTACAAGAAATGGCCAGAACCATGATCAATGAAACCAATATGGCTAAGCATTTCTGGGCAGAAGCAATAAACACTGCATGTTATATTCAGAATAGAATCTCTATAAGACCTATTCTAAATAAGACTCCTTATGAATTGTGGAAGAACAGAAAGCCCAACATTTCATATTTCCATCCTTTTGGATGTGTATGTTTTATTCTGAATACTAAAGATCATCTTGGTAAGTTTGATTCTAAAGCACAAAAGTGTTTCCTTCTTGGATATTCTAAACGCTCTAAAGGCTACAGAGTATACAATACTGAAACATTGATTGTAGAAGAATCAATCAATATCAGGTTTGATGATAAGCTTGGTCTTGAAAAACCAAAGCAGTTTGAGAATTTTGCAGATATAGATATTGATATATCAGAAGCTGTAGAACCAAGAAGCAAAGCTGCAGAAGCTGATAGTCTCAGAAGCAATGGATCAGAAGATCAAGTTGCTGCATCTTTAGAGAATCTCAGGATTTCTGAAGAGCCAACAGTCAGAAGATCACCTAGACTTGCTTCAGCTCATTCAGAAAATGTGATCCTTGGGAAGAAAGATGATCCCATCAGAACAAGAGCATTCCTTAAGAACAATGCAGAATGTCAATTAGGTCTTGTTTCTTTGATCGAGCCAACTTCTGTTGATCAAGCTCTAGAAGATCCAGACTGGATAATTGCCATGCAAGAAGAACTCAATCAGTTTACGAGGAATGATGTATGGGACTTGGTTCCGAGACCAAAAGGATTTAACATCATCGGCACTAAGTGGCTATTCCGAAACAAGCTAACCGAGAAGGGAGAAGTGGTAAGAAACAAAGCCAGACTGGTTGCTCAAGGTTATAGTCAGCAAGAAGGGATTGACTACACAGAAACCTTTGCACCAGTGGCCAGGTTAGAATCTATTCGTCTATTAATTTCTTTTGCCACTCAACATAACATCACTCTTTATCAGATGGATGTCAAGAGTGCCTTCTTAAATGGTTATATAGATGAAGAAGTTTATGTCCATCAACCTCCTGGTTTTGAAGACTCCAAGTCTCCGAATCATGTTTTTAAATTAAAGAAATCATTATACGGATTGAAGCAAGCTCCTAGAGCTTGGTATGAACGTTTAAGTTCTTTCCTTCTGGAAAATGGTTTCACTAGAGGAAAAGTGGACACTACTCTCTTTTGTAAAACCTTTAAAAAGGATATTTTAATATGTCAAATATATGTTGATGATATCATCTTTGGAACATCTAATGCTACACTTGGAAAGGAGTTTGCTGAGTCTATGCAGGCTGAATTTGAAATGAGCATGATGGGAGAACTCAAGTATTTCCTTGGGATTCAAATCAACCAAACTTCTGATGGAACATATGTTCATCAGACGAAGTATGTGAAAGAACTTCTGAAAAAGTTTAATCTTTCTGAAAGTAAAGAAGCCAAAACTCCTATGCATCCAACATGTGTCCTAGGTAAGGATGAGGTAAGTAAGAAGGTAGATCAGAAGTTGTATAGAGGTATGATTGGATCTCTTCTATACCTAACTTCTTCTAGACTTGACATTCTCTTCAGTTTTTGTTTGTGTGCTAGATTCCAATCAGATCCGAGAGAGTCTCATTTAACTGCGGTTAAGAGAATTCCGAGGTATCTGAAAGGTACTACTAATGTTGGTTTAGTTTACAGAAAATCCAAAGACTACAACTTAGTAGGATTCTGTGATGCTGACTATGCTGGAGATAGAATTGAAAGGAAGAGCACTTCTGGAAGTTGTCAATTTCTTGGAAGTCATCTGATCTCATGGTACAGCAAGAAGCAAGCTACTATTGCCCTCTCAACAACAGAAGCAGAATATGTTGCTGCTGCTGGTTGTAGCACACAAATGCTCTGGATGAGAAGTCAGCTAGAAGATTATCAGATATATGAGAGTAACACTCCTATTTTCTGTGATAATACTTCTGCTATATGTTTATCTAAGAATCCTATCTTACATTCAAAAGCTAAACATATTGAGATTAAACATCATTTCATAAGGGACTATGTTCAGAAGGGTGTTCTATCTTTAAACTTTGTGGATACAGACCATCAATGGGCTGATATCTTTACAAAGCCCCTTGCTGAAGATAGGTTTAAGTTCATTCTGAAGAATATCAGTATGGATTTATGCCCAGAATGAGAAGATGAGAAGATCTTATGTATGAGTATCTTCTGAAATGAAATTGGATTAGTTTTTTTATAAGAAGTTCTGATTGCAATCAATTAGAAGTAGTGATTCGGTTATTACTAACGGTTCATTGTCTAAGTTGATTCAGAATCTCTTTAAAAGTAAAACAGCTGTAACTGGCTATCCAGATGGTAAACACGTGTTCACTATCTCTGGACAAGCGTGCGTGCAGTTGAGGGGACGCCTACTTAGGTAAATGTGCTAATCACTTCTTTTGTCATTATTATCTCTCCTCACGTCATGTAACATTAAATGCCATTCATCATTTCAGTTTCTCTTTATACCCTTCAAACGTTTCAGTTTTTCCCTCTTTCATTTCTCTCTCTTTGCGTTCAGTTTTTCATCGTTCACCATCTTTCTCTATCCTTCTGCATTGTTGCATAAATCCTAGTCTTATATCTTTGATCTAGCGTTCATCATGAATCTTTCGTCTAGTTCCCTTCATCAAAACTTTAAACCTGTTGAAGGAACTAAGACTCAAAGGTGGCTGATCTATTTGAATAGAACGGATGGAAGTGTTGTCTGTTTCCAGGTTGAGAAACAAATATCGGGGATCGTTGACTTTGATTTCAAGACAGATCTCCTAAGATTCCAAGAAGTATCAAGTCTGATCTCTTCTGTGATGCTGTTATCAACATTTATCCAAAGGAAGAAGACTTTCTTGAGATACTGGATGAAGTTAAGGATCATGTTCTTGACTTCTATGTTAAGAGAAAGCCCCGTTTGCGACATTAGCTCTCTTTCTGTGAACTGTCTCTCACTTCCTCCTTGAATTCATGCATCTCTCCTACAGTGGAGGTTCTAGTCTGGACAGGCATGCAGAGAACGCCGCAAGGATTCATGATATGCTAGCTAAGATTATGACTAGGCTAGGGTTGTAGTCCTTAAGTCCTTGTAGTTTTCTTTGTTTGATTGCATTTGTTATTCTACATACATCTTCTGTAATCCTGCTTGTTTAATCAATGAAAAGTTTAATTCTGTTTCTTTCTTTTGTCATTTTCTACATCTGAATCTTTTATATTCTTTTTGATGTTATGACAAAAAGGGGGAGAAAATATATAATAAATGATTTGATTTATATTATCAGTTACCGGGTAAAAGACCCCACATTACTAACAGAACTTGCAAAGTTCTATGCTTTAAGTTGTGTTGTTGCAGGAATTGAAGATTCTCTTTAAAGATCAACATAAGAAGCAACAAGATGAATCAAGCTCTTGGATTCTTGAAGCAAGCTGAGTGCTATGAAGCTTCAGAATCAGAAGCAAGAAGGAAGAATGTTCAGATATTCTGATGATAGAATATGATCTGAAACATTATGTCTATTTGTTCTGATACATTCTATATGGCTCTGATACATATTATGTGTTCTGAAACATATTCTATGTTCTGACTCATTCATGCTGACTTTTGTCGTTTAGCTTTGTTCTGTAACATTTCAGGATGTAGAGATGCTCTGATGATGCTCTGGTACATTCAACAATGTTCTGATACAATCTAGCATGAAGTGATGAAAGAAGAAATTCAAGCTCTGAAGCTGTCCAAATGGAAGCAAGAATCAGAAGCTGTGGATGTTCTGAAGATCTAAAGAAATTCAAGTTCTGAAGCTGTTCGATGGAAGCAGAAGTCAGAAGCTGTGAATGTTCTGAAGATCAAAGAAATTCAAGTTCTGAAGCTGTCCGATGGAAGCAGGAATCAGAAGCTGTGAATGTTCTGAGGATCTAAAGAAATTCAATGTTCTGAAGCTGTCCTATGGAAGCAGAAATCAGAAGTCATGAATGTTCTGAAGACCAAGCATATGTGAACGTCTCTACTGAAATACTCAGGGAAGTCTTTTATTTATAAAATTCTTCTAGTATTAATTTCAGGGGGAGATTATTTATCTCAGGGGGAGATTGTTAATCTCAGGGGGAGACATATTCACATGCTTATGCTATAGCTGTGTAAATTGTCTTTAGCCGTCTGCTCTTTCTGATCGCAAATTCATATCATTTATATATGTTTTTGTCATCATCAAAAAGGGGGAGATTGTTAGAACAAGATTTGTTCTGATCAATATTCTTAGTTTTGATGATAACAAGGATATGAATTTTGTGTGAGATAATGTGGTACTCTAATACATTGCAATTTCCCTTTCAGTAAATATATAAAGAGTATGCACAAATCAGCGCTCAGAAGCTTTGTCTCAGAAGGTTCAGCATGCAACAACAGAACATGGTCTGGCAAGACATCAGAAGATGGTCAAAGCAGAATCAGAACATGGGTCTATGGAAGCATCAGAAGAACTTGAGATCAGAAGCAGAAGCACTGAAGTTCTCATGGTATCACGCTCAGAAGCACTTCAAGTTCAGAAGACAAGAAGATGCTATGCACCAAGCTGTTTGACTCTGATGATATTCAAACGTTGTATACACAAACATCAGATCAGAAGAAAGTACAGGTGGCAGGCTACGCTGACTGACAAAAGGAACGTTGGAACTAATTAAAGGCAACGTCAGTAGACACAGCGTGAACAAGGCTCGAGGTAGTTGACAAAAGCGTGAAACATTAAATGCAATGCTGTACAGAATACGCAAAGCATTAAATGCTCCCAACGGTCATCTTCTCAAGTGCCTATAAATATGAAGTTCTGATGAGAAGCAAGGTTAACGATTTTGAAAGAACTTATTCTGAAAAGCTTGCTGAAACGCTGTTCAACTCAAAGCTCAAAAACTTCATCTTCATCAAAGCTCACTACATTGCTGTTGTAATATATTAGTGAAATTAAGCTTAAACGTTAAGAGAAATATCACTGTTGTGATTATAGCTTTTCAGAAGCATATGTAATACTCTTAGAATTGATTACATTAATTTGTAAGTAACTAGAGTGATCAAGTGTTGATCAGGATAATCTAGGAAGTCTTAGCTTGTGTCTAAGCAGTTGTAATTAGAGTGATCACGTGGTGGTCACGATACTCTAAGAAAGTCTTAGCTTGTGTCTAAGCATTTGTTCCTAGAGTGATCAGGTTGTGATTAGGATACTCTAGAAGACTTAGTCGTGGGCTAAGTGGAAAACCATTATAATCTGTTGCGATTAGTGGATTAAATCCTCAGGTGAGGTAAATCACTCCGTGGGGGTGGACTGGAGTAGTTTAGTTAACAATGAACCAGGATAAAAATAACTGTGCAAATTGTTTTTATCGTTCAACTTTTTAGACTACACTTATTCAAACCCCCCCTTTCTAAGTGTTTTTCTATCCTTCATGGTGCAGACGTAAATGTGTTGACACATAGATTCAGAGTTTTTCTTGAATAATGTAATAATGCGGACCTCTAAAACTACAAACATTGCTACTTATATAGATAACCTAACTAATAACTACCCTAACGGTCAACTAAGCATGTGCCACCACGTGTCCACAACATGCAGCCTTTGCCCACTGGACCTCCACGTGTACTTGTAGCGGGGAAAATCTGATATCGAAGCCATGGGAATGACTCGAATCAATATTCCGTTTGAAATCGCCACCGCGCTTTATTTTTTCAAAGGAAAAGGGAAAAGAACGAAAAACCCAAAGTTTTGTTTTTAAAACAAGAAAGAGATCTCAGGTACGGGTGTTGATTATATGAGGGGAAGGTTTAAAGCACCCCTCATATCTGTGGTACTCCACAGGAACCTTTTTGAAAATCTGTGTCGTGTGTGTGCTAAAAAGGGTTTGTTTTATTTTTAAAATAAGCTCGGCAAAGCGTTAAGCTTTGGGCCTACATACCTCCTCGGTGCAATGGAGAAGTCAGAGCTAATGTAGTTCCGCTTTTTTGGGAAAACATTTTTAAAACGAATAAACACTTTATCGTCGTTGGAGAGAAATACTCAACCATTGATCTTGAGCATGAGAACAAACGAGTTCTTTGCATCGCTAATGAAAGAAGGGCTCCAACTCGGATAAAATCGACGAGTATGCCACTAGCTCTCTCACGCGGAAAAGATCTCATTATATCAATCAATTTCAAAATCGTGGGGTATAACCACTCGTTTCGACAATTAACGGTGTCTAAACTTTGAAGAAAAAGGCCACTAAGGGCAAAAGATTTTTTTAAAGAAAGAGGTTTTGAAAATGATTGCAAACATAAGAAGGTTTTTGAAAAAGGGAGAAGATTTTGAAAATTTAAGAATGGGAGGAGATGAAGAGGCTATCCTATTGCGTAAAATAAAAGCTAAGGAAAGAAACGGTCTAACCGAAATAAGAAGCCAATACTTGACATTGTGAGTCAAGGTAGATTTCCTTTCCTTTGGAATATCAATACTAAACCAACACATTATCACTTGGGGATCCAGATGAATTTATTATCTTAGCACCATTTTGCATTAAGCACATTGAAAATTCTGACGAAAATCGGGCAGAGTAACGGCTGTTTTCGGGTAAAATCCTTAACTCAATGCCTTGGAATTAACCATCAAGGACTTTCAAGGAAATACCTGCATACACAAACAAACAACAATCCAATGCCATACAGACAGAATAACAACAGAGTAATAACAGAATAAGAGTCCAGAGGCACTAGGTCGATAAGTCCGAATCTCCAAAATGCTAGGGATAGTAACCAATAGTCCAAAGAGAGCCTTATGTGTTTTTTAGATTTTGGTTGTTTATTAGTGTTTTAGCATAAAAATAAAGTATGGTCCAAGTGGACAAAAGGAAAATAGCGGAAGCATAAACATGTGTCCAAGTGGACAAAGAGAAAATAGCAGAATTATAAACGTCCAAATGGACAAAGAGAAAATGGCGGAATGTAAATATGATGAAATGATAAAATAAAGCGATAAAGCGAGAAATATAAAGAGCGGTATAATAAATGGCGGAAATTAAAGTTAATTGTTAGATGTTAAAGATAACCATCTTGAAACTTGTCAAGTATGTTATCAAAGTTAGTTATGAAGATCGATGGTGAGTGAATGATGTACTCGGATTTAAGGTCAATGGAAACTTATCAGAAGCTTGATAAAATCATAGCGACTACACGATAAATTTCCATAAGTCATAAATCAACCGCATACAATTCTCTTCCATATTTGATCTTTTATCGAGTCGGGACAAATGTAGGAGAACTCTCCATGTATCAAGATCATCAATCAAAAGAAATAAGAAGGAGAAGAAGAAATGATCTAGCCTTTATCAAGAATCCATAGAATTCTCAAGATATCAAGACTTTCATCGATCAAGAGAAAATAAGATGAAAAAAGATAAGAATGAAAACAAATTGATCTAGTCTTTATCAAGAATCCATAGAATTCTCAAGATATTAAGACTTTCATCGATCAAAAGGAAATAAGATGAAAAGATAAGAATGAAAACAAATTGATCTAGTCTTCATCAAGAATCCATAGAATCCTCAAGATGTCAAGACTTTCATCGATCAAAAGAAAGTAAGATGAAAAGATAAGAATGAAAACAAATTGATCTAGTCTTCATCAAGAATCCATAGAATTCTCAAGATATTAAGACTTTCATCGATCAAAAGAAAAATAAGATGAAAATAAGAATGAAAACACAAAAGATAATCAACTCACACTATCATTAATATCATTCATCCATTTTGGTGGATTAGGCCATTTCAAACCTATCAACACCCTAGATCCAATGATATTAATGAAGTGTAGGAAGAAGGAAGCCAAAACAATCACAAAAAAGGCAAAAAACCACATTCTGCTTGCTGGAAATCGATTTCATGCAGGGGGAAATCGATTTCCATAGTGCAGTTTTCAAAAAAAACAAGTTACGTTCAGCAAGAAATCGATTTCAGCCTTAAGGAAATCAATTTCCCCAGTGTAAATTTCAGCAAAAACAGCATTTAAAGGCATGAAACTTGATTTGAACAAATATACAAACACCTTATGATCACACATCAACTTGAGCACGAAATTTCCATCACAAAACCAGCAAATATCATCAATATAGCATCAAAGATGCATTTAACACAAGCAATAAAGATCTACATCATGTATCTAGCAAATTACCACTTCTTGAACAAAGATTTTGGAGTAGCTTCAAGAGCAAGCACAAGGTGTGTAGATCCTTCAAATTTGGAGATGATCAAACAAAGAAAAGAGTGAAATGTAGGAGGCTTAGTTCAAAATTAGCAAGATTCAATGTGAATCTCACTAATCTTATGAAAATGAACTTTGGGTGAGGGTTTTGGAAAGGGTGAGAAATGAATTTGCAAGCAATTTTTTGGCTCTCCAAGCTTGAGAAATGAGAGAGTAGTGGGCTCTACTTATAGGATGAGAGCAAGAGTAGTGGTAGTTTGGTCTTTTTGCATTTGGTAATTAGCTTGTGTTTAATTGGTGATTAAAGTGGCAATTAAATGGTAAAAAGTGGTAAAATGGGGTTTAAGTGGGTTTAATGAAGAGAATTATTTTGATGAGGTGGAAAATTGGTACAATGATCAAATAAAAAGGTGCCAAAATGATGTCAAGCTTCCTTCCTTATATTTTTTTGAATTTCGCCTTAAGGAAATCGATTTCCCCAGGAGTGAAATCGATTTCACTCTGTTCCAGAAGAGAATTTGGCGCAAAATGCACTAGGGAAATCGATTTACTCAGGAGGGAAATCGATTTCATGCTGTCCAGAATGTGATTTTGTTGAAGATTGCTGCAGGGAAATCGATTTACCCAGTAGGGAAATCGATTTCATCAGTCAAAAATTTGAAAAATGCCTTGTTTATTGCATGTCTTGGCTTGGTACCTACAAAACAAAAGCCTACAAAGAAACAAAGCAATGTTTTTGGTATTTGGGTTAGTATAATATGCATACAAGGTAAACAATCATTGGTGCTTGATGGTCCCTCTTATTGATGAGGTGAGTGCAACACCATAAACAAAACTTCCAAGTGAAGCTCTTGATTAGTGATTGGGATATGAATGATATAGGATCTTAGGGTCAAAAATTGGGGTATGACAGTACTCATAAAACTACATGATCTTATTCAGTATCTTCGACTTCAACTGACTTCCAATCAAACAACTAAATCTCTAACTCTTTTCTAAGTATGAAGCATCTTTGAATTCGACCGTTTCTGATCTCGTCGATGGTATTTCGACAATATTTCTTTTCTATGACACTTTGACCTATAACTTGGTCAATAATAAAATCAAATTTTTTTCACAACTGACCTTAGACAATACATGTTCAAATGTCCTTGAATCTTTCCAGAAATAGGATAGTCGAAATTCAAGGATAACAATGGTGAAATAAAAAAAGAAAGCATAAACGAAAGTAGTTATGCTACCCCTACAAATAACGAGATCCATAACAAGGTATTGGCTCCTTCTAAAGGATCATATACCAAAATTTTATGTTACCTTATCGACAAGACAAAAGTTATTCTTTTTTCGCTAGAACATGATTATGAGTTAGAGTGTTTCTTTTTTAATCCTAAAGATATAAAGGATATGGTCATTTTAAAATTAGTGCCTAGACATAAGGTAAAAAGTTTGGTGCAACTTAAGTATATAAAGATGGAAAGGATATACAGTTTCTCTTTCCTGTAAGAACTACTTTTCCCTTATCATTTGTTGAGAAAATGATGTTGGAATAACAAAGTATAATCGGTTTCTTTGTCTACAAGAAACCCATAAGGGTGGAAAACAGGGAAGAAAGAAAGACACAATGAATTAGTTATAAAATACTATTCTTTACTCTCTTGAAACAAGATTACTAGTGTTATAAGATACCAGATAACCTCTTTGACCCTAATTAGAATTTGCATTGTGCAATGGTGAAAGACTATAATGCTATTTATAAGAAAACTAACACACAAAACTAATGGGCTGTTACAGACAGGTCCATTACACAAGCTAACTAAGGTAATATAATAATTTAAACAATTGGACTTAACCAACAGACCAAGTTCGACATCCTAACAGTTCTAACACACTTCAATTACAACATGTCAACAGACTTTGACGACATACTAAATTCCTGTCAAATTGTCGAACCAAAGAGCTATCCTTCGACCAACTAGAGTTCGATCCAATATCTCACATAAATGTTAGTGTTGTTTACCTGTATTGTCGCCCTAGGGTTTGACTTCTGAATAGAACTTTCAACATGTCTCAACCAAGTTTAGTCGAAGGTGGGTAGTGGAAAACAATTAATAGAAGGTTTGTGAGGAAGAAGGTCCCGAACATATGGGATATCATAAATATTGGCAAAGAAGGTGTTATAGGTAATACGACTACCTATTTTTTCACGGACTTTAGTGAAGGATGGAGGGAAAAGGATTTGTTCGTTGAGTTTGTTATTCTGTCAAAGAAAAATTGGAGGGTTCACAAGTACGGTTTCGTGAGGTTTGTACGTAGGAGTATAAGACGAGAGAGTGTTGGAGGTCAAGCTGAAAAACTTATGGTTGGACGGGAGAAAGTTGAATGAAAACATATCCAAGTTCAAGAGGAAGGTGTTTCTTAAACATGTTGCACATGGTGTTTCTCAGAATAGAGAAAGACCAGTTTTTCAGAACAGAAACAAGGAAGGAGGTGAGGAGGTAGTTTTGAGCGGATCTTCTCTTCACAAAGGAGGATCTGACCCTTCGAAGAGTTTTGTGGAGGAATTGAATAGAAAACCAAAGGAGTAAAACACGTGGTGGAGGAGGTGAGTAAATCCTTCTTTTTTGGCTCGTCAGTAGAGGAGAAGAAGGGGTTTGAGAAGGTTATGGTGGGAGTTCATTCAGCTCCTGGTCTAGCGTATGGGGTTGGTCAGAGTTTGATTGAGGAAGGAATCTTCTCTATGCTAGCAACTCTAGTGGGGCCTAAATTTTGTCTGTTACAGGAATCAATGGAGGGAGATTTAAAAGTGTGACTTTAAGATGGTGGAGAATAGAAAGACAGATGGTTCAAGGAAGTGAGGCCTTGGAAGCCATCAGATGTGGAATGCGTTAGAGCTGCTTGGTTATTAGTCTACGAAATTCCGTGTCACGTTAGAACCGCGATTATTTTATAAGCATCGTGGTCGGACATCCGAACTATAGCGAATTTCGATTTTCTTGATTTCTAAACCCGCAAGGTTGGATGTGGTCAGTTTTATGGTGTTTACTCCTACTTAGGAACCTGTTAGAAGTAAGTTTTTGGTCTTTATGGATGGTGAATGGTTAAACCTTATGGTCATAGAAGACGTTACGGTAAGAGCAGAATCTAAAGGATGTCTCTATGATGGTGCTTCCTCATCGAGTGAGTATGAATACACCATTTCTTCATCGAAAACTAGTAGTAGGGGAGACGAAAAAATTGAGGAGGAGGGAATATCTCAAAGCTTGGCAACTTTTGGGATTACGGACAATGAAGTTTCATTTTTTCCCTGGAAAGTGGTAGGAGATTCTGACGTTTTGAACAGATTGGAAAAAATAAGGTAGGAGTAGTAGGCATTAAATGCAATTTTACATCCATGGAAAAATTTTATCAGGTACATGATAGCCCTAGAAAATCTGATAGTATTTCTATCAAATCTTTTAGTAAGGAAGCCTGCACTGTATAGTCAGCTACCAAACTATCATATGACGATGAGGTGGAAAAAAGTATGAGTCTCGCAGGTATTTAATCAATAATATTATGAATTAGGAGAAGCTTAATAAAAATTAATTTGGGCTTGGTATTGGGCCTAAGGTGTGTTATCCAGTTATTTTCAATTGTAGTGATAAGGAAAAGTCACACAATTATCACGTACAAAAACAAGTGAAGTTTTGTTCAGATAATCAAGAGGAAACGCCAAAGCCTAGTTTCGATGAATAGTGCTATAAAATGAAGAATTCGAAAAAGGTGAGGAAGAAGATGAGGGAAGTTCTTGATCTAGGTTCGAAGGTGGAGAATTACGGGTATTCGATGGAGAATCAATTTCTATCATATCAGGATAAGGCGCTACCTCTAACAGGTTCTTTTCCCCGTTTTGCTAAGAACAATTTCTTATTTGGGGGTTTACCTCTTTCCTGCGATTCCCTTTCAAATTCAGATGTTAGGAACTGCAATGCTATATTAGTCGCTGGTATGTTGTGTAAAGTGTCTGAGGGCTTATGGAACTCCATGACCAGATTGGGTATAACCAATATCTAATGATTCTGATTCGATTGCAATATTAGGGGACTTAGAGCAGCGTGATCACAAAGGAGAAAGTGATAAAAAGGTGTAAGATAAAAGTTGTTATCCATGATATTTCTTTCGTTAAATATCAGAGGAGGGGGGAGCAGAGCTAAAAGGAAGAGAGTTGGTTGTCATATTCAAAGAGGGGATGTTGACATTTATTTTATTTAGGAGACTAACTTAGCGGCTTAGAGGTGGGTGTTGTAGAGTTATAGGGGGTGAAAAAGTCGAGTGGTCTTATAAGGATGCGATTGGGGCGTCGGGAGGCATTCTAATCGTGTGGAAAAGGGATTTCTTTACTTTGAATCATAGTTTCAGAGGTGAAGGATTCTTGGGGCTATGTGTGGAGAAGGAAGGAAGATTGACCTACTTTGTCAACATTTATGCATATTGTGACAATGTCGCTAGATTGAGAACTTGGAAGAAGATCATAGAATTCAAGAATAATAGTATCTCAAGTTCTTGGTTTATAGGTGGGGATTTTAATTCCATTTCTTCTTTAGAGGAAATAGTGGGTATATCTAGAAGAAGATATTGAAAGGAGATATTTCAGTTTAAGGGGTTCTTTGAGGAGATGGATTTGGTGGATCTTCCCTCAATAGGAGGTTAATTCACTTGGTTTAATAGCAACGGGAAATCTATGAGCAGTATTGATAGATTCTTACTATCAGATGGTTTCATTGATGATTAGAAATTTGAGGGGCAATCTATCGGCGAGAGGGATGTTTCCGACCATGCCCCGATATGGATTAAAGATAATAGAAAGCATTGGGGTCCTAAACCCTTCAAGTTCAACAATTCTTGGCTTAAGCATAAAGAGTTCTCAAGTTTCGTGGAAGAAGAATGGTCTAAGATTCATGTGAAAGGGAGGGGTGATTTTTTTTTGGTTGAGAAGTTAAAAGTTCTTAAGGGTCGAATCTCTTGGTGAAAGTTCTCTTGGGATGATTTTTGCAGGTAATGTACCGGAGGAGGTGGATATGAAGAGGGCAAAGGCGGCGAAAGAGTTTTGGGTGAATCTCAACAAGAGGGAAGGCTTGCTCCATTTTAAATTGAGGCAAACATGGTTAGCCAAAGGAGATTGTAACACTCGATACTTTCATGACTCTTTAAAGGAAAGAAAAAGAAAAAACTATATGTGCTCTATTGATTCTTGAGGGAGATTGGAGGAGGTTCATGACATTAAAGAGTTCATATTCGACCATGTTAATGGTTTCTTTAAGGAGGAAGTGGTTTTTCGATCACAAATAGAGGGGATTGGTTTGAATTCTTTGTCGAGTCTTGATAAGCTGAAGCTAGATTGTCCGTTTTTAGAATGGGAAGTGAAGGAAGCCATTTGGTCTTGCGATGGGAACAAAAATCTGGGGCCGGACGGTAACACACGTTAGAGTTCTTCAAAAGTTTTTGGTTGCTTCTAAAAGACGACTTGATGAGGTTTTGTTACGATTTTCATGCCAAAGGTACGCTTGTGAAATCCATCACCTCTTCTTTTATAGCTCTAATCCCTAAGAACAGAAATCCTCAAGATTTTTCTAAATATCGCCCTACATGCTCAGTGGGGAGTCTTTACAAAATCATAGCTTAGATGTTAGCCACTAGAATTAAAAAGGTTATTGGCAATTTGGTTTCTCCTAATCAAACCGCTTATGATGGATGGTGTTTTGATGGTGAACGAGATTCTTGATTGATCCAAATGAAAGAAATGGAGTTGTCTTTTGCTTAAGGTTGATTTCAAAAAGGCGTGCGACTCTTTGTCTTGGAATTACCTAAGATTTTTGATGAAGAATATGGGGTTTCGTGAAAAGTGGATGAAATGGATGGATGCTTGCATTTTCACGAGTCACGTGTCCTCTTTGGTGAATGGTAGTGCCATGAAAGATTTTAAGGTCCAGAAGGGTTTGCGCCAAGGGGATCCTTTGTACCCGTTCCTCTTTGTTTTAGCAATGGAAGGGTTAACCGTTTTAGTGAGAAAATCGGTGGAGATGGGTGACTTTAAACCGTTCAAGTATGGAGAAGAGGGGTATGTGGACATTCTTCAATTTGCAGACGATACGGTCATCCTTGGTGAATCTTCTTGTGATAATCTTTGGAGCATGAAATTCTTTTTGAGAGGTTTCGAGCTTCTATTGGGTTTGAAAATCAACTTTTCTAAAAGCAATGTTTTCGGTGTGAATATAGGTGATTGATTAATGAACTCGGAAACTTCTTTCCTTTCTTGCAGGAAAGGTGATATTCCTTTTTTGTTTCATGGAATTATGGTGGGTGAGAGACCTAGAAAGAAGAATGTGTGGACGAAGATTATAAATAATATCAAGAATAGACTCTCGTCTTAGAAGGGTAGGAATATATCGATAGGTGATGGAGTGAGGCTTATTAATTTTGTTTTAAATGCTATTCCTGCTTTCACTCTTTCCTTTTTCAAAGCTCCGACCAAGGTTTTACAGGAGATTAGAGGGCTTCAAAGCAATTCTCGTGGAGTGGGAATGTGAACAAAAGAAGTATACATTAGGTAAAGTGGGGGGTAGTTTGCAAGAACAAAGAGTAAGGAGGTTTAGGAGTTAGGGACGTCGGAGAAATGAACAAGGCACTTATTCTTAAATGGAAATGGATGATACTAAAGGAAGATAAAGCTGTTCCGAGCAGTTTCTTGGCTTTGAGATATCACGACCCGAAACTGATAGAGCAAGTGTCTTGTGTGGATATCCTTAATTCCGATGATTCTATTTGGTGGAGGGATGTAATCATTAATGACATTAAAGATGATTTTTATTTAGAAGGTTTTTCGGGTCGTGTCCAATGTTGTTTAAAGAAAGGTGATGGAATTCTGTTTTGGCATAGTTTATGGTTGGGAGATTAAACGCTTTGCGATAAGTTTCCGAACTTGTTTGATTTATCAACAAACAAACTTTGCTCGGTGGCAGATATTTTATCTTGGGAAAATGGAGCCTTCTCGTGGAACTCGAACTCCCTTTTCAGGGTTGATATTGGTGTTGTTTCTATACCAGAGGCTGCTGTTGCCTCCGCACAGTGGTGCTTGCATCTGAGTATGATGGTCACAGTGTTTCTGGTTCAGTCAGAGCAGGATAAGTTCATATGGAGATTGAATACTCTCGGGAATTTCTGAATAGCTATTGTTTTAGAACTAGTTTCAGATTTTAAGGCTTTTGTGTGGCTTCCTAGAACGGTTTAACTGTTGAATGTTATGTGGAAGATGAAGGTGCCGCTTAAAATAAAGATTTTCCCTTGGAGGTTGTTCATCAATAGACTTCCGTCAAAAGATCTTTTGATTAGAAGAGGAGTTTCCAACATAGCTACCATACCAATCTGTGAGTTTGGTAAAAATCATTCGGAGACTTTGAATCATCTATTCTTTCTTTGCCTTGCATCGAAAGCGATTTGGGAATGGATCTACGTGTGGTTGGGGGAAGATCTTGATCTTTCGTTAGAGGAGTTCATGGATTTCGGTTCTATTTAAGAAAAGGTGAAGAATACAAACGACAAGAAAAAGATTAACTCTATTTGGATAGCTACTACTTGGAGTTTTTGGCTCATGAGAAATGCTATCATCTTTTAGAACGTTTCTTATAGTTTCGATGTGGTGTGCTCCAATGTCTTATTCTTGTCTTGGAGATGGTTAGAGTGTAGTTATTCTAAGTCCATTTCTAATTTTTATGATTGGTACAAACTTCCCTTGGGTTGTTTTAACTCTTTGTATAGTTTTTGTGTTGTAAGGGTTGCACCCCTAGTGCGATTTCTTATATACATGAATTGCTTATTGAAAAAAAATAAAAAATTTGCTCATTGTCTATTAAGTAAGAATTATTTTGAATTTCTTTTTGTACCCCATTTCATAAGAAGCGTTTCATGTTTTTTGTCTTCACTTCCAGAGTACAAGAAACACAGAGAGAGCTACAACTTGGCACAAGTACAAGTCCAAAGAAAAACAAATATAGGATATAAATACAATAATAAAGAGAACATTAAGTAACTAGGCTAGATTACATGAAAAAGTTAAACCCAAACAAACAAAATAAAAGGCCACTCATTCTATATCTATAATTTTCTCACCAACATTGCTGTCCCATATAGAATTGGTCCTAGTGGGTGTTGAACCCATGGGTTCAACACCCACTAGGACCAATTTTTTGAGCATTCATATTAAACATTCCTAAAACCAAACAATAAAATAATAATAAAAATGCCACGTGGAATTAAAAAAAATAAAAAATAATAAAAATGCCACCTAAGCCCAACCATGTCATTAAAAATAATTAAAAAAATTAAAAAAAATTGCCACATCAGACTTTTTAGTGAGGTGGCGTGATAAAGGTTCAAATGCAAACTTTTGAAATTTTATGAGGCATGTTTTGAAACTTTTTTTTTGGCAGGGGGGTTTTTCAACTACGCCCCATATGGCAGGGGGTAAAATAGGTATTAACCCTATTTTTTTTTGAAAAAGGCAAAAAGACATTCATATTAATACTTTAACTAGCATAAGAGATGCTAGTGTAATAGGTACAAAACGTTAGTACACCATGTTACCAAGCATAAGAATATTAAAGACCCTAACCAATAGTACATGCCAAAAATAAATTGCTGCAAACCAACTGATAAACTAATACAGACCATAAGTTCAGCCCAGCAGACAGCTTCTCTCCCCAAAATTAGAGCACACCAAGGCTGTTAAAACAGTACAATTCTTCGGCTTCTTCATCAATAAGCACCACCAAAACTCGAGACAATTTCCTACTTAACAACAAACCGATCTCCAATTCTTCCATATTTAAAAGATACCGATTCGCTTCACCTACCGAAACTCACTTACTTCAAACTTGACATGCAGCCAGATGCAGCCAGCACTTGGATGTTGATATGCCAACACAATACCCTTAACATCACTAGTTATTTACTGGAGGATAATAGGCACACCGCTATTGCGCCGCCAAACTATGAATGCTCTGAATTATAGAAATCTGCATGACACTGTCACTGACTTTTATTAAAATCTGAATCAATTTCCTTTTCACTTCGGTCCCAGTAGATGCTCCAGCCCAGGACCTCAAAATGACATACCCCACGATACAGTAACCAAATTTCCGGATAATACCTACCTGCTCCGAGACTATCACCACCCTGCTGCACCGATTGATAATTTCGCAAAAAACCCCTAGCATACTAGGAATAGCATCACAGATTTGATACCATTATAATCCAAATCAATGCTGCAGTGTTCAGTAAAGATAACGCGACAAAAAATAATGATGTTAGAGCTTTCCGTCTGCTCATCTTGCCTATTATATCACCCTTTCCGCTCCCTCCGATCAGCTGCCTCGAGGATAGACCAAGCCAATACCAGACCTTACTCAAGAAATTCGATAACAAAACCTTCAGCACTGGGAAGCCTCTCAACATCCACTCAATTTGTCGACACTATCAGCCATGAGCATGGATCTCGCGTCCACTGCTACAAGCTCAAAACCAATAATATTCACAGAAGCTACCACTTTCTAGGCACTAACAGAACAAGGCCTATCCTTTTAACACTTTCTAGGCGCTAACAGAACGAGGCCTAACCAAAAGGAATTCCACCCCTACTGCATAATCAGATATAAAGCATCTCAAATCATACAAACCAAAGGTCACTTACCAAAAGTCCCTTTAACCCTTGGTAAAGATAACCTCTGGGATCTACTGCAGACTTTATTATAATCAATAATGAAATGCTCCAATTCCCTTGCTTCCGAAAACACAGAAAAAACAGACCCAACCGAATTGCCACTGCGGTCTGATCCAATGATGAAATGACGAACAGCCAGCCTCCACCTTAAGGAATAGTCATCGAGCTCGAAGAATAAACGTACTACATAGCACCTCCACTGATCTCTACACATCGACAGAAGAGAATATTCAGACTGCAGTGATACCAAGGCAAACTTTAGGTGACATATACCATTGGCCTATATCACATTCTATCCACTTTGCTTTTAATTTTAACCACTTCCAAGATGACAGCTTGATCTCTTCAATGATTTTTTCAAGATTAATTTCCTCATTCCGAAAAATTTTATTGTTCCGTGACTTCCAAATGCACCACACGCATGCAAACCAGATCACAACCAGCTTCTTTGATATCGTTTTTCCTAATCCAAGTAGACTTTCGAATTGTTCCATGTGCTGCCAACCAACAATGTGGAACGCTGTATGCACTCTGATCCATTTGCAAATAGCACTCCAAACACCTGCAAAAATAGGACACTCGAAGAATAGATGAGATGCGGACTCTTCCTTCCCACACTCGCCTACACACCTATCCTCCTCAAGAGCTAACACTCCCCTTTTAACAAGATTCTCTTTTGTAGGAATTTTATTATGAAACATTTTCCACATTAGGCTAGATATTTTTAAAGGAATCGCCTTATTCCAAACTTTCGGCCAATATAGCTCTAGTGGCAAGGAGTCTTCTGACATTAACCCTTTATAGACTTCTTTCACTGAACTCTCTACCCCTCCTAAGTCTATTTGACTTATATCCTTCCACCAACTTGATGATTCGTTGTTTCCTGGAATCTGATCCAACCTATTCTCCCCATATCTATTTAGCAACGCAGTGTACCAAATACCCCTCTTTTCAACTAAAACCTTCCATTTCCACTTTCCTAATAAAGCTTTGTTGAACACCCTTAAATTTTTAATCCCTAACCCCCCTTCTTCAATTGGTCTACGCACCATGTCCCATTTAACCCAATTAATTTTTCTCTCTTCCTCACAGCCCCCCAAAAGAAATTGTTTGAAAATAGACTCTAGATTAGATACAATACCTGTCGGAGCCTTGAAGAAAGAGAGAAAATATACCGGAATCGCATACAATACTGATTTTAAAATAACAATCCGTCCTCCGATGGATAAGTGTTTGTTCTTCTATTTAGAGAGCCTAGCTTTCACCGTGGTTATCACCTTAGCCCATGTATCCTTCCGTTTTGGGTCTGCCCCTATTGGTAGACCGAGATAATTGAATGGAAGTGTTCCAATGCTACAATTTAAGATGCTGGCAGCCTCTTCTATCCAGAATTGAGGAATATTAATCCCGACAATTAAACTTTTTTGGAAATTTACTTTTAATCCGGACATCGCCTCAAACAAAAGTAATATTGCCTTAATAGTCCGGATGTTGGTCCACCTTTTTTCACTTATGATCAGTGTATCATCTGCATATTGTAAGTGTGAGAACCTTTCATTACCTGCCTCAAATTTGTACCCTGCAAACCTCTCCAACTCAGTAGCCTTTTTCATCAGAACGTTAAAGCCTTCAGCCACTATTAAAAATAGAAACGGGGATAAGGGGTCGCCTTGTCTAAGCCCTTGACCCATCTTGAACTCTTTTATAGGGCTGCCATTTACTAAAACCGACACTGCAGATGAGCTAAGACACTCAAGAATCCATCTCCTCCATTTATATTGGAATCCCATTTTATCCATCACAAACTCTAAGAACTGCCAATTGACTGAATCATATGCCTTTTCAAAGTCCACCTTAGGAAGAATCACTTCTTTCTTTTTTCTCCGGGCCTCATCCACGATTTCGTTTGCGACAAGAATCCCATCAAGAATCTGCCGACTTGAAATGAATGCTGATTGTGTCTCAGAAATGACTTTAATGATCACCTTTTTCAATCTGCTAGCTGATATTATATTATTTATAATAACCTCTTAATTGAGTCTCTAAATTTTCTAATATACTTTCAATTATGTTTCTAAAATGTATTAAAATATTAAAGAGTCTCAACTATTTTTCTATCATTTAATTCAATAATTATAAAATAGACATAGCTTTAGTCCCACAAGTATGTGTCATATCCCAAACAAGCGTCTCAAAATACATTTTGGATGATTTGAAAAGAAAAAAATGAGCTCTATTTTTAGTCTAGAGGTTGGCTGTTAAGGATAGATCCATTAAAGAAAGAAAGTCATCGGTTTTACTTAAGGATTTTTGTTATTAGTTGGGGGTAATTTTAGTACCATTAGTAATTTTTATGTCATGCTCTACTTGGCCAAGAGGCCCATGGCCCAATGCTTATTCTAAACCCTTACCATATATTGTAAGCACTTTCTTGTTGAATGGTTAATGAAAATTTGAAAGTTGTTTTCTTATGTTTAAGTTTTTAATGCAATTTAGATCTATGGTAGCTTAGTGTCACCGTAACATTGGAGCTTTCATCTTGAATTCATGCCCCCCCTCCCGCCCACAAAACAACCCAACCTTCTTCACAAGAAATTATGGAATAAGCTGTCCAAACAGCTTATATTCATTTAGACAATACCATCGACCCAACTAGCAGCAAATGGATGAGAGGTTTTATAAATGATCGGAAAAATAGCGAGTGCATTATTTTTACCGATGTAGTTATAGTGAGTTTCCCCAAATATCGATCTCGAGGACTGCGTAGTAAGTACGGATTTTACTCTTGATTCTAGTGAACAAAAATACGAGTTGGTATGTTTTATCAGACTTTAAATGATCAAAGTAAAACGAAAATTTTGCAAAAGTTCTATGAAGAAAAAGCATGCTAGGTGGAGTGGTTGATTTAACAAGTAATGATCCAAATCTAGTTTTCGTCAATGCACATAAACGTTCAATTACCTAACCTTTGAGTGTTCGTCCTTAAATCCTTAATGAACGAAACTATTAAATTACCAATCCTTATTTGAATGACCATTCAAATAATTATTGATTTTAACCTTTATTAACGTCAAGGTTTACGGTGATTAAAAAGAATTCCTAGTCCTAGGTTGTACTCCTTTTAACCTAATAAAGTGAAAATCCTAAAAATCACAATCCTGTTAACTGTTAGTCGTAGATCAATCTGTATTTGTCCGATACAAACGCATAATAACATCACACAATCGAATTGAAATAAGTGAATGATGCATTAAGAAAATCATAGATTCGAATTCATTATGATTGTCAAATCAGAACCACCCCCTAGCATTGGGGGCTTTAGCCTCTCATAGTAATCGAAGAAAACATTGTAGAAAAGTTAAATATTACAAAGAATAACGATGACGTTGATCTTCAATGGTGGCTCCCCTTGAATCTCTCTGTCTCCGAATACCCCGTGATAGATATCTTCTCTCTAGTGGTATTTTTTTCTCGTACGGTCAAAAAAGTCCTCTCTCCTTGCACTAACTTTTTTAAATAGTATTAGCATCAGTGTCAGCAAAAAGTCTATAGTGCCCTTCATGACCCGACAACTTAAACAGGTCTAAAGTGACAATTTTTTTCTCCTCCATCTACACTGGCCGTGTTGATTCACACGATTGCCCGTGTAGATCGTCTAACTCACGTGGTGTTGAAATTCTACACAGACCTATCAACACGGGCCGGGTTGATTCACACAGGTGACCGTGTTGATCCACTGACTTACGCTTGTTCACTTCTTTCCTAAAGCTTTCAACACGGGCCGTGTTGATGTACATGGGTGCCCGTGTTGACCTCCTGATTCTTCAACAGTTCTCATCTTTCAGCCATCCGGAGTCCCCACAGTCAGACTATCATTTCATCTGATCAACTGCATCAACCTGAAATACTAACACTACCAAACAAAGGCATAAAGAGGATCTTCTGACCTAACTTTAAACAAAATGCAATGCAATATTATTAATTAATAAACATGATAAACTTAACTTAAAAGAAATAAAAAAACTGACTGTGTTACCGAAATGATGAATTTGTGCTTGATGACAGACAGAAACTTAATAGAAATTGTGACCGATCAATAAAGTTCACTCAGATCTAGAACAAACTCTGCTACATCTTGGACAAATTCATATAAAAATGGAGAATGATAAACAAATTTCTGACTCTAGATTTGAATCTCTCATGTCCACTCTGAACAAGCTGGTTACACATAGGGAACATCAACATTCTGCTAATGTTCACTCAACATCACCCTCTTCAGGTATTACACACAACTTTTCATCTTTATCTATGGTTAGAGCCTCTGTTTCTCATATACTTTCACCTGCCAATACACCCATTAGATATTCTGCTACTTTTTCCAACACACCTACTTAACATCTTTTTCATCAACCCAATAGCTTAATATTCTCTTTTCCCAATAAATTCCATATTCATAAATATAAGTTAACTTGAATGTCATGTTTGACCAATGTATAACTTTTTTTCAAAGAGATTGGTTTATTGAGGTTTTTATGAAATACCTTCTTTTAAATAATAAAACTAGTAGAAGACCCGTGCGTCCGCACGGGTAAGTCTATTATTATTTTAGATCATTTTGATAAGATTTGGTTGTTATAAATATATAATTATAATTATTATAAAATGTCTAATAACAGCAAATGTTTAATAATAAATATATAGCAAATCAGCAACATGATAAATTCAATATACCTAGTAATTATTAATACTTACAAATATCACTAATAACTATAAATATTTACAAATATTTGGTTCGTTAAAATAATAAAAAAGGTATTGTAGTGATAATGACCCGTTAAAATAACGAGTTCCAATGATAAAATTCACAAGAGCCGGTAAAATTTACAAATATTTATTTGATACACTATAACATATATTTAAATATACATATAAATTTAAAATAAATTATTTAATTATAAAACGACAAATGATCATATAAATTAAATTGTATTAAATCTATCATATAAGAAAAGTCTACCATTTCCTCATCTCTTAGCTATGCCACATCAGCCTCTCTTCTCACAAAATTCCACATCATTCCTTTCCCATTGTAGGATTGAACTTTAAACCTCCAACCTCTCATGATCTCGCAATTACAAATTATTTACTTTCTCTGGCCATTCACATTCACAACTGCCCCTTCTGCCTTCCAAGCCCTCCACCTTCCATGTTCCAAAACGCTTTTATCATTACTATATATAACCATCATACTTTCGCAGTATCTATCATATTCATCAAACCACTGCAATTACAGCCATTCCCACGACTATTCATGTGGAAAATTTTGGTTTATACTATTTTTGCAATTACAGCCATTCCCACGACTATTCATGGACAAACCGAAATTTAACATTTTTTTCTTTCTTTTCTTGATAGAAAATATCTTTCATGTTATTTGCAGGTTGAATTCGTAGTGTATCATTCTGAAGTTGAATTTGTAGTGTATCATTCTGAAGTACTAATTGGCGTTTCATGTTATTTGCAGGTTGAATTTGTAATGTATCATTCTGAAGTACCAATTGGCGTCACTCCGTAGTATATGATTCGTTTTTTACATGGGTTGTTTACAATCCCTATTTTCTATTTTTTTAGAAACAATTTAAATATTGTCCTAATATGTGTTTTGGATTTTTTTCTGGTGCAGACAGTAGAAAACATCGTCTATATGATTCGTTTGAAATAAATATTCTTCTTTGACTGTCCCGAAAGTTTGAGTTGTAGAAGTAGAAATCAAGTTGGCTGGTGTATATATACAATGGAGAATCTGCTTGAAATTACTGGGTAATGCTTGCGCAAGTTTTGTCAAAAATGTAGATATTATACTATGTAAATAACATGATATTTTATATTAATTCATAGAATGAACTTTAATTTTTTATATTTTAAGCGCAAATCTTAATTGATTGATTTTATGTTTGAGTGATATTTATATTAAATCTTAGTAATTATAGAAATTGTAGATATTATAATATGTAAATAAGATAATATTTTATATTAATTCATAGAACTAAAGAATATTTTAGTTAGGTCAAATTAAGAAATTAAGGTTATCAATATATACAAAGTTAGTTTTATAAAATATTATTGATATTTATTTATTATAAGGTCGAACAAAACAAAAAATAAAGATAAAATATTACAAATTAAAAATGTATACATAATTTTGAAATTTATAAGAAAATAGAATCAAAGAGTAAAGAAAAAAACATTATTTTTGTTTAGGTAAATAAAGAGTTTTGAAATGAAAAGACATAAATCATTTACCTATAAAAAAATTAAATATCATAATCATTTTACTTGATTGCAACTTTAATTTTTGATTTAATCTGATTGCAACTTTTGATTTATTATTATGGTCGAATTAAACGTGATGTTAAAGAATGGTTTGTTGAAATAATGAAGCAGCACACCTATTTTCTTGATATGGAAATAATTGGTATATTATTGTAAATTTTAATAAATAAATTTCATTGATTAATTGATTTTATCTTTGAGTGATATTTATATTAAATCTTAGTAGCTATAAAAATTATAGATATTATAATATATAAATAACATAATATTGTATATTAATTCATATAACTAAAGAATATTTTAGTTAGGTCAAATTAAAAAAATTAAGTTTATCAATATATATATATATATATATATATATATATATATATATATATATATATATATATATATAATTTATAAAGTTAGTTTTATAAAATATTATTAATATTTATTTATTCTAAGGTCGAACAAAAAAAAATAAATATAGAATATAATAAAACATTACAAATTCAAATCATATACATAATTTTGAAATGTATAAGAAAATAGAATCAAAGAATAAAGAAAAAAACAGTATATTTTTTTAGGTAAATAAAGAGTTTAGAATGAAAAGACATAAATCATTTACTTATAAAAAAGTTAAATATCATAATTATCTTTAGTAATCATTGATCGATTGATTGCAACTTTTAATTTATGATTTAATGCATGTGATTGCAACTTTTGATTTCTTATTCTTTTAGTACTTACTATATGTATATTTAAATTATTAGATTTGAGAAAATATTGTACTTTTATATCTTACAAAATTATATTGTTTTTACAATATTGTATGATTTACCTAAAAATAATATAATTTTGAGTAAATATTGTACTTTTGTATAATTTACCTAAAATTATCTAACTTTGTAAGATATAAAAGCCTTTTTAACGACCCATACCTTAAAATCAATACGTTGGGAATAATTTAATTGATATAGAATCAATACATTAAAATCATATCAATTACTTACCAATATCTTAATTGGTATAAAATAAATACGTTACAAATATATTTAGTACTCCAATTATATTGATGTTGTATCACCAAAAATTGAATGAATCATATTATCATTAAAAATTAATAAATATAATTTATCTCACTTGATTTCCTTCAAAATTACTTAATAGAAACTTACCAAAATAATGAATTTATCAACATAATTTTGAAACCAAATTTCATATGGTTAGAAGATTTTTAACCTCTCATTTAACAAAAGGATAAATATTATTAGATACATATTTTAATAAAATGTTTTAGGCATATCATTGCTTTTATATATTGTATGGAGTTTTTTGATAAAAAATTCATAGATATTATTATAAAAATAAAGTATATTTTCAAAATATTTAAAATACAACATGTGCCATCGTCATTCTCTTTTTTTTCGATAAGCACTTGTATTAAACGCCCAAGGGGTGCAACCCAATACAAAAGAAACGAAACGAGACAAGGCAACCTAAAAGGAAAGCCAAGAAATAGCTAACCTACACACCAACATACACACAAGGATTGACAAGCCAAACCTCTTTCGTGCTATTTCCCCTACCTCTAGCAAGAATAGAAAACCAATCCCAACCAAAATTCTTAATGACAGTCAAAATTTCGGTAGGATTCCAAACACAATTTTTGAAGACCACCTTATTTCTACCTAACCAAATGCACCAACAAACCAAAAGCCAACAGAAAGCAATGAAGGGAGGTTTTACAACCTCACACAAAAAAATACGAATGTATTCCACCACCTTAAGCCCCAAATCCGCCCCTTGCAAACCAAGCATCACCCTTCCATCATCCTCCATGCTCGAGCCCAACCAAGCCAACACCTCCTTCCAAATATTTCTCGTGTGCATACAACCAAGAAAAAGATGACTCATCGATTCCTCCTCTAAACCACACAAAGGACATAAATTGTTGATGATAATCCTATCCAAACCCCGAAAGCAAAGCGCCATACGCGTAGGAAGAGCATTAACCACAAATCTCCAACCAAACACCTTTACCTTACTAGGAACACTAGCTTTCCATAAACAATTTAATTCAAAAATACTTGCATCATCCAAAACAACATTCGGACATCTCAAAGCAGAAATCCATCGAAAACTATTTTTAACCGAAAACCCATCAACATGCCTCCACCAAATCCACTTGTCCTTCACTCCCGGATTTGGCGAAACCCCCTCCAAGATAGACAACAAATCATTCCGATCACAAGCTACCTCCTCCTCTAAAAAATCATCCATTAACCCCAAATTCCACCGCCACACATTATCCACCCAAACACCCATATTGGCAACAAAAGAAACATAGGAAGAAGAAGAAGAAGATATAGGATTAGAAGGAGAACACAAACCGTAAAGGTGAGGAAAAATCACCTTAAAAGGCGTATGGCCCATCCAAGCATGATCCCAAAAACGAATAGATTCTCCATCCCCTAATCTCCAAGAGATGCAATCCGAAAACCAAGGTCTATCGTTAACTTCAAACCCGCAAACATTACGAACATCCCTCCACCAAAGCGACACTTTCAATAGGATTCTATTGGGAATTATTCCGCAAAGAGCCTCCATACCCTTACCATACCTAAACTCCAAAAATTTGAACCAAACCGACTCTCTATCCGATAAAAATCTCCATCCCCATTTACTCATCAAAGAGAGATTAAAAATCTCAATATTTCTCACCCCTAACCCACCTTCCTTATGCGGCCGACAAATCTTCTCCCAACTAACCCAACACACCTTCCGAACTCCCTCATTTTTTCCCCATAAAAAGTCCCGTTGAATTTTGACTATCTCATCAAGAACACATTTCGGAGCTTTATAAAAAGAGAGCATGAAGATAGGAATACTATTAAGAACCGAATTGAGTAAAGAGACTTTACCACCTAACGAAAGATGCTTCCCATTCCAACCATTGAGCCTCTTTTTTAACTTAGAGAATAAAAAAGACCAAAATTCCTTTCGCCGATGATTACCACCAACCGGGATACCTAAGAAGACAAAAGGGAGCTTTCCAACTTGACACCCCAAAAACGATGAAGCCGCTAAGAGAACTTGTTCTTCCAACTGCACACCATAGATCTTGCTTTTGTTCAAGTTAATACACAACCCCGAAACCAATTCAAACCCACGCAACAACGCTTTAACACACCACAAATTCTCCTTCGAACCATCACAAATAAGAACTGTGTCATCCGCAAATTGAAGCATCTCAAAGGAAATATCAGGAGACACCTGAAAGCCCTTAAAAGAACCATCAGAAACCGCATTACGCATCATACCTGCTAAACCTTCTGCAACTAACAAGAAAAGAAATGGAGAAAGAGGATCCCCTTGGCGTAATCCTCTTGAAGCCTCAAACTCCACCGTCGGTGAGCCATTAACCAAAATGGAAATAGAACTAGAAAACACCGTTCCTTCCATCCAAGATAACCACTTAGAACCAAAACCCATACGCACCATAACATATCTAAGAAAACCCCAAGAAACACAATCATACGCCTTCTCAAAATCAACCTTCAACACCATACATTTCTTTTTCATCCTTTTAGCATAATCTAACACCTCATTAAGAACAAGCACCCCATCAAACAACTGTCTACCCTCAATAAAAGCTGATTGGGATTTGGAAATCAACTTTCCCATGACAACCTTCAATCTAGCAGCTAACATCTTAGAGATCAACCGATACAAGCAACCAATCAAACAAATCGGCCTAAACTCATCGATTCTTTGTGGACAATCCACTTTAGGAATAAGAGCCAAAAAAGAAGCCGTAGCCGCCCTAGGAAGAGAACCCCGCTTGTAAAACTCCTGCACAAAGCTTAATAACTCCTCTTTGACAAAGCTCCAAGACTTCTTAAAAAACCCCAAAGGAAAGCCATCAGGACCCGGACTTTTATCACAATCACTAAGCCAAACAACATTCTTGATTTCCTCCAATGAAAATGGCACCTCCAAAAGCTTACTATCCTCATCAGACAACCCATTAAAAGCAACACCATCTAAAACCGGTCTAAGTAAACAAGGCTCAGAAAACCGGTTTTTAAAATGTTCAAGCACCTCACCTTTAATGGCATCAACATCCGATAAAAGGCCAACATCCGAAGATAAGCTCACAATATTGTTCCTCCTAAATCTCCCCCTCATAAACGAATGAAAGTATTTAGAATTAGCATCCCCAAGTTGAACCCACCGACATCTTGATTTTTGGCGTAAAATGCTTTCACGCCTTAACATCGTCTCCCACACTTCCTTCGTCGCCTTCCTTCTATTAGATGCCACAGTGTCACACCAAGCATCTCCCCTTCCCGCATTAGCCACAAACAAATCAAGGTCATTAAGAGAACTCATGGCTTTATCAACATCCAAATCAAGCACACCAAACACCTCCTTATTCCAAGATTTTAATTTAGATTTGAGAATACGAAGCTTCTCCTTAAGAATAAAACCTGGTTTACCACTAATATTCATCATCTTCCACTCCTTCTCCACAAAAGGAAGAAACTCCTCATGGTCGAACCAACATTTAAACAACTTAAAAGGTTTCGGGCCCCAATCCACAAAATTACCTGCAAGCCAAATAGGACAATGATCTGATAATGATCTATCACCCACCATAATCCCCTTTACTTTCCATAGATCGAGCAAAGAATCAGAAATCAAAAATCTGTCCAATCTACTACAAGCACTCCCATCTAAATTGAACCAAGTAAATTTGTTACCCATCAAAGGAACATCAACTAAATCCATTCTTCGAATAAAAGAATTGAAATCATCCGCCTCCCTTTGATTAAAGTGATTAGATCTTCCTTTTCTCTCCTCAGAAAAACGTATAGCATTAAAGTCACCCCCCACACACCACAACCCATTCGGGAACGCATCTTTAACCCGACAAAGATTAGACCAAAACTCTCTCTTGTTATCAATCAAACAAGAAGAATATGAATTAACCAAATAAACAGAGACGCCTTTCCAAATAATATGCACCCCCAAAAACCCCTCCCCTACAAAGCTAGAAACAAGATCAAAAAGACCAACCTTCCAAAAAATGAGCAATCCTCCCGACCTCCCAACAGCCCACTTAGCACTCCACTCTATCGATTCACCCCACCATAAAGACTCCATCTCAAAGAAATCAATATTATGCAATTTGGTTTCTTGGACAAAACACACATCCGCATTTGCTAACTTCAAAGTATTCTGCAAACATTTTCGCTTGGCCCTCCCGCCACACCCACGCAAATTGAACGAGACAATAATCATTGAGAAACAAGTTTGGATGCATCCTTCAACCCATAGATTTTTTTATCCTGGATTTCCTTCAATTTAATTGCTTCAATCTGTTGAGAAACGGAACCACCTCCCGACATGCCTAAAAGTCTCGCTTTCGACCAAATTTCCTCAGCATTAGATCCATTAACTTTCTTCTTCCAAAACCTCTTGTTAGATTGCACAACTCCAGAATCAGTATTAGAATAATCACACATAACAGAGCCACCAGAAAAATTATTAGATTCTGAAACTTCCTTCTCAATAGAATTAAAGTTACCGCTCGTAACAGAAAAATTTTGAATACCAGAACAGTACCCGGAAAAAATAGTTTTGAGACCTGCAGCATCACTATATTTACATGCCTTCAAATCCCCCCCTTCTCTCTCTGAGGGTCCCACGGTTTCAACCAAAGGAAGTTTGCCCACATCCACTTTTTTACTATTTGCAAAAACAGTAGCTAAAGGCCTAATTTTTTGAACTTTTGCTCCTACACTCAAGTCCTTCCCCACAGCAATATTCTGACCAATTCCTTGAGACCCACACCTATTACCCTCCACCTTCTCAAGAGGACACGTCTCTTTCACAATAGAAGAGTCAGAACTCAATAAAGAAACCTTTTCACCAAAAAAAGTCTTTTTATCAGACACGCCAAGAATTTGCTTTTCAAATATACCAACTTCAGAGTTGTCTTTTTCTGCCATCAAGTCATCTTCCTCGAACAGCCCGTCAACATGGACCCCACATACTGAAGAGAAATCGTCGTCTTCAACATCCTCCTCCGACGAGTTCACCACCACCGCCGGTTCCTGAACCACGGACGTCTTCGACGGTCCTGTTAGTTCTTCTAACACCCTAATAATAAAGCAACCTCCATTAATCCGAATCTTGAACGAGTTATTGATTTTCGCAGCATACGGGATACGAACAAGTAACCTCGCCATATCATAGCTCTTCTTCTTTCCTGTAAGATCATCACTGCAAACCAAGACTCCAAACAGAGATGAAAGGACTTCAAAGAATTCATAGGACCAGGCATGACAAGGAATCCCGAAACACCGAACCCACGTAATACGTTCCTCATCAACATCCTCCGGCTGCCAACGTTTAATACTAGTAAACCATTGTTTCCACCAATCAACACCTCCTTCCACCAATGCATCAACATCACCATCTTCAAAGCTTTCTAACAAACAGAGATTAGGTCCTAAAGGGGAAACCTTGACATCAAAATATCCCTCCAAGAAGAAGTGATTTTGAATGTTATAGGAACTTCCAGGATTCTTAACAACACCAACATACGCCTTCTTGAGCTTCAACCAAGTTTCATCCTTCTCCGTGCGAAATTCTGCATCAACCCCCTCACACTCCACACTATTACGAGCCGCCATCGGATTCACCATAACATGATTATAAGAATCTTTGCGTTTCAACTCAGCCTGCACTCCCATAACACGCCCATTCTGAACCACCCTTGCAAAAGAATCCAAAAAGTTTGATTCACCCCTCTCGCAACCATTGGACTTCATCTTATCCACCTTCTTCTTTGAAATATGATCCTTCGTTATCCCTTCGCGCAAAACCGTTCCACTTTTCCTCCCAATATTAGACACCGGACGAGAGAATCTTGGCAGATTCACCTGGAGCTTGACCTCTTCCAAGAAGACATTATCCAGTTTGCATGCAAGAATCCGGGGATCTTTAACATCGAAAAACCGAACAAAACCATAACGTTTACCTCGCACATCCCTTTTTGCCGTAATAATCACTTTGTTCACCGCCCCAAACCTTGAAAACACCTCATACAGGTCCTTTGCTCTAAAACTCTCAGGAAATGAACAGAAGAAGAAAGTAGTAACAGATCTACCTTGCCCTTGCTGTCTCTCATTATCAATCCTCAAAGAGCCGCTAGCATTATCCCATCTTCCTTTACGTTCCCGCCGCCCCTTCCGCCGTACCGGAGTCCATCCGTCTACTTCTCCCTGAATCGCTTCTCCACCCTCTCTCTCCCTTCTCTCTACTTTCTCTCTCATGTTTTGTGCTCTACTGTACTATTCCCATCGTCATTCTCTGTATAGAAAAACTAACTACTATTTTCTATTTTCACTTTAATAAGATAACTTACTAATACTACTAAATTATTTAAAATATAAAATATGAAAGTTATATATATATATATATATATATATATATATGAAATTTTTTTGAGATTATTAAATAGAATAAATATATTAGATCTATTGACTTTTTTTAAAAAAAATATTTAAAAATAACTATGGGTGTTAATAAGCATAAGTAATCGAATGAAACATAAGTATTGTATGAATAAATAGTAATAGAATGAAATATAAGTAATGTATGAATAAGTAGTAATAGAATGAAACATAAGTAATATATGAATAAATAATATCAAAATTGTATGATATTTTTTATTAATCATACAATTTGTTTGTCATTTATAATTTAAATAATCAATATATATATTTATCTAAATATAATATAATATAATTGAAATATTACCATTAAAACTTTAATGGGTCAATTCTATCCAAATACAAAATAATATATTACGGATACACACGGGTAATTATATGGTACGCACATATGGTACTGATATTAACACATTTAATTAAATGTAATAACGAGAATAAGTTTACAATTGATTTAAATAGTTGGCTTAATTGCAACTTTGGTCCCCCTATTTTGTCTTTTTCTCGATTTTAGTCCCCCCATTTTTAAAACCACGATTTTGGTTCCCTTTTTGAGTTTTCTAATGAAAAAGAGACAGGAATAGGGACTAATTTTGCAGAAAAAAACAAAATAGAGGGACGAAAATTGCACAGAAAACTTAAAAAAGGGACTAAAATAGAGGGATCAAAATCAAGAAAAAGACAAAATAGGAGGATTAAAGTTGCAATTAAGCCTAAATAGTTTTATAAATAATTCCAAAACAAAAATATTTATATATAGGAATAATTAACTATTGATTCAAATATTTTATATATCGAATAATATATTTGATTTGTAAATTGAGTTTAATCAATTATATTAAATATTTATTATTAATTGTATTATATAATTTGATAGAATATTTCTTCATTATAATTTGTCAATTTAAGATTTTTGTTATTATAAAAAAAATTTAATTATCATCAAATATTTTTAAACAATGTTAAAATTAATTTATTTTTGTTTCAAAAATATCATCAAAATATTGAATATTAATAGAAACATGAAGTTACTAATAAAAAAATTGAATATTAACGGGAACATCTAGTTATTAATCAAAATATTGAATATTAATAGAAATTTTTTTTAATATTAATGGGTACATGAAGTTACTAATCAAAATATTGAATATTAAAGATAATATTAAATTACTGATCAAAATATTAAATGTATTGAATATTAACGGAAACATGAAGTTACTGATAAAAAATGGCATGTTAACGAGAGCATAAAGTTACTGATCAAGATATTGAATATTAACGAGAACACGAAGTTATTGATCAAACTATTGAATATTAACGGGAAAACAAAGTTATTGATCAAACTATATTGAATATTAACGGGAACATGAAGTTATTAATCAAAATATTGAATATTAACGAGAACATGAAGTTAGTAATCAAAATATTGAATATTAACGTGAGTATTAAATTACAGAGCAAAGTATATAATATTAACGGGAACATGGAGTTACTGCTAAAAATATTGAATAATAACGGAAACATGACGTTATTAATCAAACTATTGAATATTAACAGGAACAAATTTGAAACATTAACAGAAACACGAAGTTAGTGATCAAAATAATGAATATTAATGGGAACTTGAAGTTATTGATCAAAATATTGAATTTTAACGGGAACATGAAGTTACTGAACAAAATATTGAATATCAACGAGAACACGAAGTTACTGATCAAAATATTAAATATTAAGGGGAACATGAAGTTACTGGTCAAAATATTGAATATTAATGGGAAATGAAGTTTATTGATCAAAATATTGAATATTAGTGGGAACACGGAGTTACTGATCAAAATATTGAATATTAACGGGAGCACGGAGTTATTGATTAAAATATTAAATATTAATGGGAGCACAAAGTTAATGATCAAAATTTTGATTATTATCGAAAACATTAAGTTACTATCCAAATTTTAAAAATTAACAGGAACAAATTTTGAATATTAACGGGAACACAAAGTTACTAATCAAAATAATAAATGTTGACGGGAACACGAAGTTATTGACAAAATATTGAATATTAACAGGAACATCAAGTTACTGATAATTTTTTGAATATTAACGGAAACGAATTTGGAATATTAACGGGAACACGAATTTATTGATCAAAATAATGAATATTAACGGGAACAAGGAGTTACTGATCAAAATAATGAATATTAACAAGAACATGAAGTTACTGATCAAAATTTTGAAAATTAACGGGAATATGAAGTTACTTATCAAAATAATCAATATTAACGGGAACATGAAGTAACTGGTCAAAGTATTTTCTATTAATTATGCATTTTGAATGAATCATTATTATAAATGGAGTTTGTAGTGGTTTCTCATTGGCCTACAAGACAGAGCTGATAGTTTGAGATTGGGCTGATAGTTTGTAGTTATAATTGAGCCAAAATAATTAATTTTCTCCTTAGCTAGCAAAAAATAATCGATTCTCCTTAGCTGATAGTTTGAGATTGGGCTAATAATTATCACTAATTGAATTATATAATTTGATTGAATATTTCTTCATTATAATTCATGAATTTGCGATTTTAAAACTTTTCCTTCATTATAATTTGTTAAATAAAATATTACTATTTTTATAACTTTTTCAATTTTACCTAAAACTTAATCTTTTACTAATATCTTTTATTTTTCTCAATCACAATGCGCGAAAACGACGGGTACCCGTGCGAACGCACGGGTAAGACACTAGTAATTAAACAAAAAGAAGAAAAAAAATATATACATGAGATGAATAAAAAAAATTGATATTTGAAAATAAAAAATTTGTTTCTCAAGTAAGGAAAAATTGTTCATTGAAATAAATCACATAATATTAAATCCTGATAATTGCAAATTAACTGGATTATTCGATACTTGAGTATATACATGATGCTAGCATATAGTATATCCATGTTGCTATAAGAAAGGTTGTTCATCCGTATACTTGAGGTATTTAAAACTTTTTATATTATGCGTTGCTTTGTCTATCCAAATCTACAAATGTTTATTTACAAAGGCTGTTCATCCGTGATCATTCATGCTGCTTTAAATACTTTTCCGCCAGCTTTCATTTATACAAAAGATGGGCATTATATATACTTATAGATGATGAATTACAAAAGATGGGCAATATCTGAGAAAAACTGGTGGGACATAATTTATAATTTAACTGAATAGTTATTCTTTATTGATAGATCACAAAGGACACTTTCAGAAAACTTACAAAAGTGATTAAAACATTAAAACATAGAGTCCACTATTTCACAAAGTACAATTATAAAATGCATAGTTTAGAACACTTATTTATAGGTTGATATTCTTGAATCTGCATAGGAAAATCACAGAACAGCCGAAAACAAATGAAAGTGGTGCATTAGTTAAGAACTGCTGACATAATCATTGCAGAAACATCCATGAAACTAAACCAGCACAACATTAATTCAGCTAGCTAGTTTAACCTCAAGCCAAACCTCCACCTAAATAACAAATTCTATTATGTAAAAACAAACATAGTTGTGATGGATCATGTGAATAAAAAATCAATACATTCAAATACAATATATAAATCATGTGAAGGATATGGGATTTTCAAAGAAACTGGTTCATAATTCCTTTGTATTGGATAGAAACGCTTCAACTTCTTCAGCTTGGAACTTGATAATGATTTTGCGGATACAACTGACAAACTTGCAGCGACATTGAACTATCGTTAGTCGAGAAATTAAATTGTTTTTTTTTATCATTATTAATTTTTTTATAAAATTAAAAAAAAATCTGTATTTATAATTTAAAATTTAATTATAAAATAATATTAAAAAATAAAATAGAATTAGCAAATTTATTGTCTCCTTCCATTTTAGATGAACAAAAGAATGATATATGAGTTTGTCTTTCATTGACAAGTCCACTTATGTAGCAAGTGTAACCTGCCATAGGTCCATGTCATGGCTCTAGATTCAACATTAGAAAAGATAATAGTCAAGATGGAAAAAGTCATGCATTACCTCTCAAGACCAAAATCAGTTATTTTTAGCATTACATCTGAGTTGTGGCTTGAAAGCAAGATGTTCTGATTCCACAACAATAACACCCAATGTGAACAAAATTTTCAGGTAGAAATATCTTATAGTTGCAAACAACAAACTAAATGTCATGAAAACATGCATTTAAGTTTTACCTCAAGTTGCTAGTCTCTATGAATGATGCCATGAGAGTGTAATACTTTTAGAGAAGAGCCTATAAAACAAAATTCAATTGAACCAGTGTTAATTTTTAAACAGAGCTTCAATATAATTCCAGTATTAAGAAGTGTTTGTAAGAGTTTACTTTAATACACTTAATACAACCATTCATATCAATGTTTGGAAACATTCACAACAATAACTTAAAAGTAAAGACATAATTAGACTCACTCAAATAAATTATCAACTTATAACTAAAAAAACACCCCCTTGACATTATTTTCTTTCACCAAGCATAACTGAGAAAAGAGACTGTTTAAGGCTCCTTTTATAAATATTGGTCTCTCATAGTGAGCCAAGTGACCAGCCTCTTTTATCTCTTGAAATGTTGCTTTATTTCCAAGCTTACTGTAATATGTATCAAACACTTAAATAGTATATAAATTGCATATAAACCTTAACAATGGTTTCAAATAATTGAAATTTTGTGATCAAAATTTCTTACTCTATCATCTATAGTTGAGTATGCCAATCCTTGAAATTCCTGCAAACATGAAATCAAGAAATGTCAACCTACTAATGTTGAATCATATTAATATTTTAAACTTAAGGAACAGTGGTAATCTATTACATTCAAAATAGACAGTTAAAAAACAAAAGGCACTTCCAATAAAGATCAGACTTGACTCAGTTATAAAATATCAAACCAATATAGCTAGATAAAACTGAAACATTGTTTTTTTTTAATCGTCACTATATGAATTCTGAAACATCAACTCCAAAATCTAAAGTATACAATACCGAAAAAATAGATGATACAAATGTCACAAATGACTCGGCCAAACAAAATAACATAATGAAAAGAAATAGAAAGTATTAATTAGAAATACTGACCTTTTGAGATTGGAGAGTACCAAGCTTTCAAAACCCTAAGAGAACCCTTATCGATCCCAAACCTGTGAACTCTGACAAGAAAAAAGTGAATTTCATGGTGAGAATACAAAGAGATAGAAATCATTAAATAGAAATACTGACCATTTGAGATAGGAGAGTACCAAGCCTTAAAAACCACAACCCATAATTTGAGTCGACGACAGGGTTCACCGAAACAAATTTATATTCAGTTCATTAGGAAGGTTGAGAGATGAAGAGAACGAATATAGCATTGGTTGGTGTCATACCCTGATTTTGACCCCCCCCCCCCCTGAGATGTCATACTTTCAGGCTTTTCATCAGAATCAAAACAGATACTCAGAACAGTCACTTGTTCATCTGGTGCTTAATCGAGGATGTTCAGAAACAAAAGAGCTCAGACAAAGGATCAATCAATAAAAGGATTAGTCTCTAATACAATCATAGGACTCAAAAAGATTCATTCTATTCACCTATGATTGATTAGACACCCAATCATCTGGGCCCAAGTTTGCTTAGTTGACCAATCTAGGGTCTTGAGCCCATCAGGGACTGTAATCAGGGATCACATTTGGGAAACCCTAAAAAGCTCCAGGACATCTATCAATTGGTTAAAATATCTTCAATTGGTTCATATTACATTATCCATTGGACATTACACTTCAATTCAAGATCTACAGTCATCAATTTCATCTGGTCGACAATTAGGGTTTTTAACCTAATTCACCTGGACAGTTGACTTTTAATCAGGATATGGATCCAAAACTCAAAACATAGTTCAAGAACTTCCATTACCTCAATATAATCCATTCACATCACTCATTTGAGGAAGAGAACTTGATTCATCACAAAAGTCCAAAATTTCACTTCATTAGGAAAAAGTCAACTGTACAAGATTACCTTTGACTTTTAGGATTTTTGGCCAAACCATGACTTTTTAAGATCAATATCATCAATATATGATTATTAAAGTCATTTGGCAAAATAAATTCAAGAAAATTCATCATGGATCAAAAAGTCAAGAATTAGGGTTTTAAGGGCATTATGGGAACTCAAAATTTCACCTACACAACTCAAAAAACTTCCAACATGAAAGTTGTAGATCTTGCAAAATAAAACAACATCTTACATAGCAACTTTTTTCAAGAGATCAATCATTTGAGAGATTTAGGTTTTGGAAGTTATAGGCCTTAAAAACTTAGAAATTTTTCTAAGTGTTTTTGACCTAGTTTTCTTCCAACTTTAGGCTCATTTTTCACAATTTTCCCAAATGATTCTGAAGAAACCCAAAACTAATGAATTGAAGTAGATGTTTAGGGCTTTCCAAATTGTGCTCAACCTTCTCCAAATTCATTTTGAGCTAAGAGTTATGCTTGTTCAAAGTTGGCCTCATGAAGTAAAGTTATAGGTCATGAACAATTTGAAACTTTACAATTTTGTGCATATGGCCTCACTAATGGATGCTACATGACCCATAATACATCTGCAAAAATACCATGCATTCATTTTCACCATGGCATAAGGATTGAAGAAGATTCCCAAAAGCAAGAACATGTGATTATGTAATCATTACTTTTGAGAATTTATGATAAGTGATGATTCATCAATTGGAATCTTCTCCTAAGCCAATAGAAAGCTTCTACACATCAGAAATGTTCCCTAAGATCAGCAAGGATCAATGGCTAGGGAGAATGCTCGAAAATGCCATCATTGCATTTTGGATAGTTTTGAATTTCTTCATGCTTAAGAAACCAAACTTACTTCACTAAGCAAGCTTACTATCTCCAATTGCTCTGAACATTTTGCCTATAAATATAAGTGCATACCTCAGTATTAATCACACCAAAGCAACTCGATTCATTGCTTTCTCTTTCTCTCTCTCATGCTTATGGTTTTTCAAAGTTCTTTGGCAAGAAGAATCGATTTCTTCAAACCAGAGCTCTTCTTTGAGAAGTAAGCATTCTAACATCTCAAAGAGGTTCATTTGAGGTGATCCAAGCACCTGGATCACTTCTGTAAGTGGAGGAACACCATAGCCACTTTCATTTTGAAGCTCGAGCAGTTGGAGGACTGAAGCATAATTCAAAAGGTGTCAAGCAAGTCTAAGCATCCAAACATGTTCCTTAGGATGCATTGAAGCTATTCAGATGGTCGCAGCCTATCTGTAAGTGCAGAATCACTACTTTCCATTCTCACTTGGAGCTCAAATAGAAGGGGTCGTGTAGAACAATACTGAAGCATTCAAGGTGCAATAAGTATTCAGTTAGCATCACTGAGTTCCAAGGAAGCTTTTAGGATCATTCATACAATCCCAGGTGCTCTCCATCATCCTCACGACCTTCAGTTTCAGAGGTAAGTTTTTGAACTCCACCTCTTTAATTCACGTACCTATTTTGATAACGCTCGATACCAGTTCATTCAGTGTCATTAGAGGATCAAAAGCCCTCTACTCTCATGCATTTATTCATCAGCATCATCATTTAATTTTATTTTTGAATTTTAGGGTTCTTCACGTATTTTGTTTAATTCAGTAGATATAGTTAATATAAATTTATGTTAGTCATATATCTGGAACCGTGAGTGAATTTATAGCAAGTTTGCTCTTTACATCTTTGCAAATGGTTGAGAATTGAGAGAGTTCAGAAACTCAAAATGAGAGAGCTTGAGGTTGAAGACGATGATGGTGATGGCGCCATTTTTCAAAATTCCCAGGTCTAAGTTTATTATATTTTGAATGGTTTGTGTTTAACCTACGAATTCATCGTAGTGTCCCAATAGTTACAGCGCGCGTACAAAAGCTTTGCCTTGCCTTAGGTCTGGGGTTCGATCCCCCCCCCCCTCAGACCTTTTGTTTTGATCATTCTATTTTTCAACTCATTTATGAAGTAGTTATAAAATATATTGAGTTGGAAGTGTTTGTTTAACAAGCCACGCGCGTGGCCCAGATGGTAAGTGTTTTGAGTGGTGACCTAGAGGGTGTGGGTTCAAGCCCTTTGGAAGAGAAAACCATATTTTTTTATCACTTTTCCCATTCAATTTCTTCACAACTTTAACCATTTGATTTATATTTCAAATTAAATCATTTTCTCTTCATTCTTCAGATACCTATGTGACCTATATCCATCTTCACTTCTTCTGTTTTCAAAAACCTTTAACTAGTTACAAATAAATATTCAACTGTTGCAAATAAACAACCAAAATTGCTGGTGAGGCTTTGTACATACATCTTCAAAGGCCTCCACTCCATCCAGGTTAGGCTTTATAGCTTTCAATTTACAGTCTTTATTTAAAATTACTGTCAAAATATAAGCTGTTTATATATTGTTTAGAACTACGTCTGAGTGTAAACCTTAGGACAGTTAAACTATATATATATATATATATATATATATATATATATATATATATATATATATATTATAGGACTATGGCCTAGGATTGAGAATGTCTTCCCGGTGAAGGCTCTTTCCTAATTAAAGATCTTTTAGTTCAAACCCTCAAGATGAATTATTCCCGGTGAAACATCTTGAAAAAGCCTTAGAACCCAAAATAGGACACATCCACCCAAGAGGAATTATTCCCGGTGAAATCTCTTACCCATTTTCTTAAAGCCAAAATAAGTTCAAAACTACATAGCTTTCTCTTGTGCTATAACAAGGATCCTCGATGACCCTCGATTAGCCTCCTCTTGGGCTTTGTACAAGGACCCACATGCTTCTTAAAAGCATTCCCAGCTTCCTCTTGAGCTTGTATACAAGGACCCATCAGGTTTCTTATAAACATATGAACAGGTCTTTAGTTACCTTTTAGCCTATCCTGGTGAGTTTCTTCCATTCTTTAAACCAGACTTTAAACAAGCTAAGATTGTCTCAATCTCATATTGAGTACACCTTTTGGAATGATAGACATGGACAGTCTCTGTCACCCTTATCTTCATTAATCTTCCTTAGCAGAGTCTAGGATCCATATTTGTTTATCCTTGGTCAAAGTCAGCCTCAACCTTGGTCTTCATACAAGGCATGAAATGATGACTTCCCCAGTTAAGAGTCAGCCACAATTCTGGGCTTTGTACAGAGCACCAAATAAAATCCATCAAATAAATGCTCTCCAGCTAGAGTCAGCCTCAATTCTGGGCTTTGTACAGAACACAAAAACTCCTTAGTTTAAGTCCATCCCCAGTAGAGTTATCTCCCAGAGTAAATAAAATAATAAATCAATCAAAAGCCTCAAGCTTGGGCCTCATACAAGCCATAAAAAAATCAAATCTTTTTTACAGTAGATAGACGTAGTTTATCTCTATAGAGAGATCTTTCTCCTATCTCACCACATTCAATCAAATAAACATTTCAATTTCAATTTCAAACATTCTCCCATTTAGGACTTTGAAAGGCATGCTCTGAGGCAAACAAACCCAGACTCGTACACTTTCCCTAACTTGGATGAGAATCCTTCTTTCATTCAAGAGGCATGTTGGGGCTGTCATACTTGATCAACCAAATAGGCTCCCTCTCTTAATGAAATAAATTCAGCTTTTCTGTTGTCGCACGCTCGCGAAAAATGAACAGAGTCGCCACCAATATATTTATCCCATAAGGGAAAGGAATATCAGAAAACCTAACAAAGGAAGGACTAGGGTCTTGCGACCAGAGAATCAAGGTACGGGAGTCGGTTACGCAAGGGGAAGGTATTAGCACCCCTCGCGCCCATCGTACTCGATGGTATCCACCTACGTTTGTTTCTATCTAAAGGGTGTGTACTATGTCTAAGCCTATATGCGAAATGAATGCAAAATGTAGGGAAAAGAAAGAATTGTACTCGCACGGGCCCTACCCCGCTGCCTACGTATCCTTTTCAGGAATCAAAGTTACCGTAGCTCGGCTCACGATTTTCTGTTTGTTTTGTGTTTTTTAGTTGGGCGGAGTTAACGCTCGCGCTCTTGCATAAGGGGACAGCCTAGGATGCAATGGAGCGGAAATAACATTGCCCTTAAGAAAAAGAGATGAGAGAGATATTTTGAGTGTTTCGAGGAAATCCCTTAAGCAAGGGAAACTCGAGTTACTCTTTGGTTGGTGTTTTTTAGAAGTTGGGAACTTACGCCTGAATGGCACCCTTAAGCAAGGGAGATCTAAGCACTCGAACATTCCCTTAAGCAAGGGATGTTCAAGCTTCCATTCCCTTTTTAAGAATTTTCACTTTGATTATTAATGTTTTAAGTATTTTCTTTGTATCTTTTATGGGGAATTTATTCAAGTACTTTTAGATGTTTTTGGTTATAAAAGAAAAAGAATGAAAAATGGGGAACTATTCCTAATTTCCAAATCTATGTTATGAATTACTTCTAATAGAAATGAGGAAGAAGAGTTATTTAAGCATTTCACAATATATGGAAAATATTCACAAAAGAAAAGAATTAAATCTAAACTATTTATGATAATATATTCACAAGCAACTTCATTTTTATTCATGGGAGACTAATTTGAATTATCAAAGAAAACTATTATTTTGTTTATGGTTTATTAGCCAATTAACACTCAAAGAAAACAATTATTAAAAATCAATTAAAGAAAATATTATTCTAAAATCTAATTGGGTGAAAAATGTATTTGTTATTTTTTATTTAAGAAGGAAGAAGGAATTAATTGCAAAAGAATTAAAGAACTCAATTACTAATATTTGTTTTATTAAAAGCAGGGGGGTGCAAAAGTAATTAGCATTTGAACAAAAATTGAATATAGCAGAAATGTGGGCTTAAAACAGGGGTGTGGGGGTAGCAAAAACGTTCAAGGCCCATGTACATTGGCAGGTGGTGTAGAAGCAATACTGGGGCGTGATTCAGAAACAAGGCAGGGCCCATGCAAATTCGTGGCCCAATACACGCATTACCAATTATTCATTTTATTATATTTATTAGCATGTGTTTATATTTACTCTAGGGTGTCCATCGTAATAGCATGTAATTAGTATCAATTGGGCAAGTTTTCTTAAAGCACTACATGAAAAAATAACGTCTGGGCTAATCACAGCTAAACAACACGCAACTAACCATTGAGAATAGGACAAAGCAATCCCCAAAGAGTTGGAAAGAGAACCGGTATGATCTTGCCACGTATGCATCAATGATATAACAAGACACACAAAACCAGGCGCCGGAACCTGCCTCCGGTCTTCTTCCTCGGCCGTGACCGCCGCCGGCATAATATAAACTCACCCAGAAAATCAGAAATCCACCACTACTCCACTGGAATTTTCACGCAGATCACAGATCTGGCATTAGATTCTTTTGATTCTTCTTATAACTTCGTAATCGAATGCAATTTAAAAACCCTAACCATAGGCAACTTCGCCAAAATCAGAAACGAGCACATCAACAGAGTCCTCATGGATTCTAACGTTCATATTCACGATACAATCATTCAAAAGCTACAAAATCACCTTAACCGAATTCAAAGAAAAACTTCACATAATAAGATATCAGGCGTTCTCGTCAAGCACAGCCATATAAAGCACATTAACAACATCATACAACATGCATATAAATGCAGAGTGAGTGTTTATGAAGCTTACTTGACAAAATCTTAGATTAGGAGCTTTAGAGAATTTCCGATGGATCTTGATGTAGCTAATTGAGCAGAACAAATATGATGCCTTGAGGAAGACGATGACGCTGCTTAGCACTGCATAGTGATGATGGAAGAAGGTTGAGGCGATTAGAAGCAGCCGGAGGAGTTTGTTGTGGTGGCCGGAGTTGGTTATTGCAGTTGGTTAGAGTGGCCGGAGAGGGTTGTTACGACGGTAGAGGGGGAGAGTGAAAGGAAAAGAGAATGGGAACGGGGAGAGAGTGGAGAAGAGAGATTGAAATCTCAGAGTGAGAGTGTGAGATGAGAGCTGTGTGGAGAAGTGAATCGTGAATGTGAAGTGAGGGTGTCCTTTGAGAGAGTGCTGCAACAATGTTTATATATGACTAATGATTGGTAAATGGTGAGAGCTTTTTGAGTGTGGGACTCTAATGCATAGCTTTGCAGCAACTTTTCATTTTATATGAATGTGGGACTTTGGAATGGATGTGTGTTGTATTGTATGTTGCTTTTTAATGCTTAATGAACAAGTGTTGTGTGTATGGGGTAAGTTTCATGCTTGCTTTTGATATGTATAGTGTTTGCATGGCTGGTAAAGGAAAGTGATGGCATTGATCATGCTTGCTTTTGAATATGTATAGTGTTTGCATGGCTGCAGCAATGATCATGTATGCCTTGCCATACCACTAATGCTATGTTGCTCACTTTGGACACTTATATCTCAAGCCATGTATGATCAAATGATGCAAGAATGGTATCATAGCAAAGAGGGCATGGGATAGAGCAAGATTGATGTTGAAAGTATCTCAAGATGAGGCCTAGAAGTGTGAGAAAAATGGTCTTGAACTCATGTTGTCAACACTGCACACGCAGAGCAGGGAACTGGGCTATGCATACAGTCAGAATGTGATTTTGTGAGGGTGGCACTTTGAGCCTCTCTATCTTGCTCCTCACCTACTCGATTGTTGTGAATTTTGGATCAATGTAAAGAGGGCATGGCAAGGATTGGCCTAGAATCATGCTTGTTCAAAATGGTGACTTGTGGAGGAAGAAAAAGGCATTGACATTTGGCACGCCATGTGTTTGCTGAAATGCATGCGTGTGCCTTAAGAATCTGCCTTGGCTGCATGCAGTGTTTGGCCAGTGTTAGGACACAACTTTGAAAGCTTGTATCTCACTCAATATTTGTTCAATTATTCCAATTCTTGTTTCAATGGATAGAGGAGATGGCAAAGAAGAGAATGATACCAAGTTTGCATTCATGGAACTTCTGTAGAGCTCTAAAAATGGCTGGAGATTTGGCATGCCATGTGTTTGTTAAAATGCCAGGTCATGACCTGACTTGTGACTTGGATTATGACTTGGTTTAAATGAATTTTCAGAAACTTCACACCACTTTAACTCTTCATACAAGCTTCAAATGAAAAAGTGTCCAACTACAAAGTTGTTCTCCTCCATGAGAGGAACAACTTTGATGTTGGAATTTTCTTCAAAAACTGCCATTTGCCACGTGTAATCTAGTGCTGAAGTGGACTGCTCAACAAGATTTAAAGCATCAAAAATTTTCTAAGTGTTGGAAACTTGTCTTTTTGCTATTTTGGCAACTTTTTGTCGAACTCCCGATTTTATCCGTTCTTCGACTTTTCTTGATTAATTTTCCACCAAAAGTCAATATTTGAATAATTCTTCTGATTTTGACCCAAAAGTCAACTGTTCTGATTTTTCCGACTATTGATGAAATTCCCGATTAAATCTCCTCCAGTCAAATACAGTCAAACAAACACATCCACATAGCCAGTATGAGAAGCTTTTCACACATCGAAACCATTCCTGATTAACTGTTGACCAGAAAGTCAACTGGTTGACTTTGGTCAAAGAACCCTGATTTAAGGAACCAGATGATTTGCAAGCTTGTACCCTTCAATCAATACCTTGGATTGAGACTGAGAAAAACCTAATCCAGGAGGACTTCCATGAACATAGAGCCACCTGATTACCTCAGATCCACACATCTGGTAGGAAATTCCTTGCCACAAAAGTTCTTTCCTGCTGGTCTTTGATTGATACCAATGATATGCATGCATGGGTATGGACTATGACCTAGGTGATGTATGTACATGAATGCAAAGCCTAAGCCAGTTAGAAGTTAAAGGGTAGGACAAATTTGGGGTATGCCATCTGTCACTCTTTTAAATGTTTGTGGTGGAATAGTAGAAATACCTCTCTGTAAAGATAATTTCATGTCTCTTTACTGTAAACAGATATTTAATTCAAGCTTCAACATTGAGCTTCAAGCAAGGCACCAAAAATAATTAATTTCCCTAATTAGTTCTCCGAACTACTAAAAGCTCTGACTTCCATTAGGGATATGTAGGCATGAGGTTCACAAGGAATCTCAGCGAGCTAATAAAATACCAAAAATAGTCAGTCTGTCTGTCTTTCTTTTAAAATCAATTCAATTCTCTCTCCTAACACAAAGGAGAAACTTTCCCAATAATAAGCAACAAACACAATCACATTGACGCAGAGAAGGTTCCCGTAGAGTACTACGGATATGTAGGGTGCTTAAACTCTTCCCTATGTGTAACCAACCTCCCGGACTCCAGAATTTCTAGTCTAGGTTAATCCCCACACTTAGTAAACTCCTAGGGTTTATTTGAGATCTTTTTCCCCTATCCTACCCGTAGGATAATTAAAAAGTTCGTGTGATATCGTAGGAAGAACTGAAACAAAATTCATCCCGCCACGGGCGCATTCTCGTTCCAAATTCCGCGTGAAGGGTCTAGCGTGCCGTCCTCCCAAGTGAAACGGGGAGGTAAAGAAAATGACACCACAGAAAAATGGCCACTCTGCTGGGGAAAGTAATAACCTTGGTTTTTCATCCAAACCAATGGTTGACCTGTGCTGGTCCAGCCCCCAATGAGGAATGAGGGATGCCAAATTCCCCCTCAAACAAGAGAGGTCCTGCCTAACCTCTGTGTCATTTCATGTGATTGTTGCATACATATTTGTTTATTTTGTTTATTCTGTATCGGGAAAGGGATTGATTTCCCCTTGTGGTGAGAAATCCTATACCCATATTTGAGTGCAACATAAGATAGGATGGAGGATGTCTTCTCGGTGAAGGCCCTCAAATCTTGGTTCCCAAATCTACTCTTGGGATTTGCCTGGCTGGTTGTGATTAACTGCGCCAATGCATTCCGAGACTGATTTGTACCAGGAGGAACTAGAAACACATTAACCCCACTTAAAGCCTTTTTAGGACGTAGAGCGGTGATTACGAAAGTAATTGTCACACAAATACTACACTCAAAGAAAACTCTCTTATAGATACCAATCAACATATCTTTAAGGTTGAGCAAAAACTCTAAGACCCCTAGAACCCGTTCTACAGGTACAAAAATCCTTATTCATAGTTTACCCTGGGGAGAGGTTTGTGATGTGACTCCAAGACCACTATACCCTTCTACGCCATGTTTGTTAAAAACTCTTGTGTGTGCATTCATGCATTCATCATAATAATAAAAACAAAAAGTCTTTTTCGAGTCGTTTTTCAAGGAAACTAAATAACGAACGTTTTGAACTTCAGAGAGAGAAAGAGAGAAACGGAGAAAGGACTTAAGGATCTATACCATGGATTACGGAAGAAAGAGAGCTAGGAAATATACCTTCAAGATTCCTAAGGTCGACGAATTGGAAAAGCTCGGAAAACTGGTGGTCAACCCCTAGGCTTTCAAGGAGAAGTATGGAAAACTTCTACCTCTTCTCAGCACTAACATTATGGATGGGATCCTTCCCACTTTGGTACAGTTTTACGATCCAACATATCACTGTTTTACCTTTCCAGATTATCAACTCATGCCTACGTTGGAGGAGTACTCTCGTCTGATTGGAATACCAGTGTACGCGCAAGATCCGTACTCCGGTTTGGAAAAGAATCCTGATGACATTATCATTGCTGCAACTACTCCCTTGAACGTATTCGACGTCAGAACTCATATGGTGAGTAAAGGAGGAATTCAAGGATTGCCCTCCAAGTTCTTGTTAGATCAAGCTCGGTACTTCGTCAGCTTCCAAGATATGAGTTCTTTTGAGGAAATCTTGGCTTTGCTTATCTACGGATTGTTTTTGTTCCCGAACATTAACGATGTCGTTGACATCAACGCAATTAAGATCTTCTTAATTGGAAATCCAGTTCCAACCTTGCTTGCGGATGCTTATCACTCTGTGCATTCAAGAAACCTGCAGCAAGGAGGATTAATCACATGCTGCGTACCGTTGTTATACGAATGGTTCGTATCGCACCTACCAAAGTCTAGCACTTTCTGGAACATGAGGGATGGCCTTTACTGGTTACAGAAAATCATGTCCCTCACTCATTCGGACATTGAGTGGTGCAGTCCTGACAACGACGAAACCAAGATCATCTTCAATTGTGGAAGTTATCCCAACGTATCCCTTATTGGAACTAAGGGAGGAATCAGTTATAATCCAGCTTTAGCCCGTCGTCAATACGGCTATCCCATGAAAAATATACCAAGTAGTATTCAATTGGAAGGTGTGTTCTTCAAGAACATCGACGATCATGGTAACATGCTGAAGAAGGAAATTGTCCAAGCCTGGCGTCTTGTTCGCAGCAAAGGGGGAAGATTGTTAGGAAAACATCTTTGCATCTCCCTGGATCCTTACCTTCAATGGGTACGCGTCAGAGCATTCAAGCTCAGGATGCCATATCAACATCAAGAACCTATTCCCCTAAGGGAACCAATATACCCTTTCTCCACCGATGTTGAAAAACAGCAAGCGGCATTAAACAAAGTATGCCAATAAAGGAATGCTTGGAGAAACAAGTATCGAATCGTCGACACGGAAAATGTTGAGATTCAAAACATCCTAATAAGGAAGGATGAGTTACTTGAAATACTCGATCGACAAGTGACACAATCGTCACTTTCTTATCATATCCCTCCTGCTTCCTGGATCATCGATCAACTCACGTTAGAGAACGCTCAGCTCAAGAAATAGAAGAAAATGTTAGAACGTGAAGTCGGCTCTTCGTCAAAGTTTTAGAGTCCTTTCTCTCTGTTTCTCTGTATTTCCCTTTTCAAAATGTGTAAAAAACGGCGTTTTCGCTTAATTAATAAAAGCTTGATGTTTCATAACGTAATTATGGTGTTTCCTTGAAAAATATTAACTTAATTACACATCATGCATCGCTTTAGTCGTACGCACTGAAACGAGAATTGTCGCGGATCTAATTGTCACTTTCCTTTCTCCAGAACGAGAGGAGGAGAAGGAGGTGAACAAAGACATTCAAGCTGTCTCATCCATACAACAGTCGTTCAAGTCGCAAGAAAAGAATGGAAGACTTTGAACAAGAGAATGGAGAACTCAGAGAAGAGGTTACTACTCTCAAAGTTGTTGAAAGGCTCAATAGTATGGTAGAAGCCCCGGTGGTTGCACAGAATCAACCAACGCCAGAAGAACCACAAAGGACTGTGGTTTCTGAGATTGTTTGTACTCCTATTCCTCAGTATACCATGCCGCCCAACCGACCTTGGGGCATGCCGTATAATTTCATTCCAGACGGGTACATACCCCCAGTTTCTGAAGTTCCAAGAGTTACAATGGAGATGCATCCACCGGAGGGTTACAGACCTCTGGAAATTGAAGTTCCAAGAGCAACGACAATGGGTTTCGCACAACAGAATGCTGAGATTCCAAGATCTGCTGTCATGGATTCCCCACAACCGATTATGAATACTTTTCCTCCACCGGGCGGACAAGTATATCATCACACTCCTAGTGAGGACGCTAGCGTGTATGAAAAATTGGACGAGTTCTAGGAACAGTTTTGCAAATGCAGAAGGAACTCAAGACTTTCCGAGGACAAGATCTATTTGGAAAGAATGCTGCAGACCTCTGTTTGGTTCCAAATGTTAAGATTCCTCACAAATTCAAAGTACCAGATTTCGAGAAGTACAAAGGGAATTCATGCCCACAAAGTCACCTCGTGATGTACGCTCGAAGGATGTCAACTCAGACTGATAATCAACAATTGCTCATTCATTATTTTCAAGATAGCCTGACTGGTGCTGCACTAAAATGGTACATGAACTTGGACAGTTCAGAGATTCGTACTTTTCGAGACCTCGGAGAGGCCTTCGTCAAACATTATAAGTACAATCTGGATATGGCTCCCGACAGAGATCAACTCCGGGCCATGACTCAAAAGGATAGAGAGAGCTTAAAGGAATACGCTCAGAGATGGCATGAAGTTGCTGCTCAAATTTGTCCACCACTTGAAGAGAAAGAAATAACTAAAATCTATCTCAAGACTTTGAGTCCATTTTACTACGGACGAATGGTCGCAAGTGCACCTAGTGAATTTACCGAGATGGTAAACATGGGTGTACGTTTAGAAGAAGCAGTTCGAGAAGGACGCTTGAACAAAGATCAGAATCTTCTATTGGTCCTAAAAAGTACGGAAGTTCTTTCCAAAAGAAAAAGGATCAAGATGTCAGCAATGTCTTGCACAAAGCAAAGAAGAAGTTTCCACCTCAAATTGCTACAATAACTCTGGTTGTTAACTCAGCGTCAGTTTATCAACCTCAGGTTTCGCAACAACCATTTCAACAAAGGTCACAACAACCTCAGCAGCAGGTTCGACCTCCAAATTACAACAATCGGGTTCCAAGGTATCCTCCTTTTGACCCCGTGCCAATGCCTTATGCGGATTTGTTTCCAACACTACTGGCGAAAGGACTCATTCAGACAAAGAATCCTCCAAATCCTGCATACAAATCATCACATTGGTTCAAGGCTGACCAATCTTGTCCTTATCATAAAGGGGCACCAGGTCACAACATTGAGAACTGTTTCAGTTTCAAGGCCGACATTCAAAGATTAGTGAAGAGTGGAATGCTATCCTTCAAAGATACTAATCCTAACGTCCAGGAAAATCCTTTGCTGCAACATAAGGAAGCTTCAGTAAATCTGATAGATCAGCACCCTAACGTCATTCAAATCTACGACATCCGTCAGATAGGGGAAAATCTTGTCAAGATGCATGCTAGACAAGCTGGGTACGGCCATGTGCCACCTCACGACTACTTCACATGTGAAATTTGTCAAAAGAATAATCAAGGATGTGTTGTAGTTCAAGCTGTATTACAAGAACAAGTGGACTTGGGAAGGATTCAACATATCCGAGTCAAAACTGAGTACGACATCAACATGGTTCAAGGATGTCCAGGAGAATACTAAATCTACAGAGTTGAAGATCTCGAAGGATCGGTAGTTAGGTTCCATAAGACTTTAAATGGACTTGCCTACTTTGGAACGGATTTCCATCCTTACAGTAGATGCAGAATCTGTCGAAAAAATTCACAAGGATGTTTGCGCGTTCGCAACGACATTCAGAAACTGATGGATGATAATACCATTACAGTTCTTGCCAACAGAGAAGATGACGAAGTCTTTACCGTGTCTCCTCAAATTAATCAAGTTGAACCAATGCAAGTCAAGTATGACAGCGGGAAGACATCAATTGCTCCGTTAGTCATCTACTTACCAGGTCCTGTACCGTATGAGTCCAGTAAGGCTATACCATACAAGTACAACGCTACATTCATTGAAAATGGTAAGGAAATACCATTACCGTCTGTTGTCAACATTGCTGATGTTAGTCGAGTCACCAGAAGTGGACGAGTCTTCAACAGAACAACAGAAAATGTGGAGAAACCTTCGGAAGAAGCACCACATAGGCAAGACAATCATCTGACCAATGCTGTTTAAGCGAAAGAGAATGATGAAATCTTGAAGTTCATTGTAACACCCCATATTTTCTAATTTTAATTTAATCGGAAATTAAATTATTATTTGGAATTATTCTGTATTTTGGTGGAATTATCTAGAAAGAATTATGAGATGAGCTATTGGGCCAAGTGTGGTGGTAGTAAAGAGGGGGTGCTATGTTAGTAAAGCCCTTTACTAATTAAAATCTATTTTTCATAAAAATAAGGAATTGAAGAAAAAAGGAAAATAGACGTGGAAGAGGAGCAGAAGAGTAGAAGTGCTGATACGTGAAAGAGGAACAGAAGAGGAAGAGAGCTAATCAAGATCCTTGGCTAAGGTAAGGGGGGACTCTTCCGGTTAATATCTTTTATCGTATTATAGATAATAGGACTGATTTAGATGCATTGCTTGTGTCAATTGGTTATATGATTGATTGGGGTTTTGGGATGATTTTGAGGGGAATTGTATGATTTGATGAATTGTATGATTATGTGATTGTTATGATGATTAAATGATCCTCTTTGTGTGTTATATTTGTGTTATAACATGTATGTGGCTGATATGGTGGTATTTGAGGTTCATAACATAATTTGGTTTGGTTTTGAGGATTTTGGGGTAAATCCCGCAATGCTGTCAAATGCGATGAAAGCTCTAACTTTTGCCAGTTCGCGCCGCGAAGGTAGGTGCGCGCCGCGAAGGCGTACTTGTTTTCTCGCATCGCGCCGCGTGCATAGGTTGGCGCAACGTGTTTGTGTGCTTCAGGTCGCGCCGCGAACTTTGGTTGCGCCGCGTGCTGTAGCGATAACTGTTTTCTTGTAAAAAGTTAAAGATGTGTAACTTTCAAACCGTAAGTCCGTTTTAGACGCCGTTTTGGACGTTGTTCCTTAAATTGAATGTTCTACCATATGAAATGAATAAAACAATAATAACTTGATTTTATTTTGAAAAGTATCATTTTCTTCAAATGTGGTTTATTCTGGTTTTGCATAGTTGATGAGGTGCAATGGCTGTTGTGTGCAAAATTGAATATGTGCAATGATGTATGCTGTGATAATGTGGTAGCTTATGTTAATTGTGCAAATGGGTGTTGTTCATGGTAAATAGGGTTATCATGTGTTTTGATGAATGATGAGGTAAATACTCTGTCGTTGATGACTTGCTTTGTTGTACTTAGTACACGATTGTGAGGGGTGTTATTGTTGTTGCACAGTATGATGAATGATTTACCTGTTATGATGTTGTGGTTGTAATTGGTGTTTGTTATACATATATTGTTGATGTAAAATATGTATTTTATTATGGTTGAGAAATAGCATAACTGTGTATGGCTATTGATTATTGTGGTGATTGATGATTATGACATTTGGTTGATTTATGTGGGTGATGAGCATGTTATGGTTGATACATGCATTTCATAATCATTATGTGGCTGATCCTTGACGATGGTGGATCAGTGGTAGCTAATTCCCATTGTGTGGAATTAGTGAGTGGGTGTTGCCGTATCCTTGACGATGGTGGATCGGTGAGTTGGGTTATCCCAGATTTTGGTACCACATGCATATAGTTGCATTTGCATTAGGCTACTTGTGTTATTATAACATGAATGGAAGATTGTCCAATGTTATAATATGTGATGATTGTATAATGGTTATGATTTGTTTGGATGAATTATGGTGTTGTCTCTTGGTAATGTATTCTATTTGTTGTTGTGTGTTGATGCGTACTTCCTGACAATCTGAATATAATGAAATTGGATGAATAATGTGACTATGATGTGTTATTGTTTATGATTCGATAACATTTGTTAATTGTGAATGAGACTCACCCTTACTTTGATGATTTCAGATTGGCGAGTAGCGGCTTTGACTCGGTGAGGATTAGCTCATGAGTTAGTTCGTTTAGTATAGCGTCGGTGTCATGCTCTGATATTGTAACACTGGGGGAACGCTAGTTTAGAGTTGATGATGATACTCTATTTTGTTTTTATTGGAGTAATTTTGTGAGATATTGCATAGATGATGTTATGCTTATCCGTTGATTAATGTTCCGCTGTGTAGAAACATGATTTTGTTAAATGGATGATTTGCCCCTAAGTGAAGCATGACAATTGATTTATGATAATTTGTTTTAAATTGAATTGTGGCACCCTTGTTTTCATGTTTTACTCTGAATTAATTTATTTATTTCCGCGGGGTTTAGAAGGGTGTTACAATAGTGGTATCAGAGCAGGTCGGTCCGTCCGGCCAATTGTTGAGTCAGTTGAGTTGCGCGACAGTTGTATATTGTCGGCATTTTATTCCTTGGTACGCGACATGTGAGTGAATCACTGTCGGTACTTGGTTGTTTGTTGTAGGTGTTGGATTGAAACAAGTGGGGGAGAAGCTTCGCTTCTCGGTTATGTTTCAGTTGTAAGGAGATTGATTCAGTAGGCTGTTGTTGGCAACAATGCAAGCATTGTTGGAGTTTGTTGTTTCCCGAGTTGAAGGTGACTTGGAATTAAGACTTCACTGGGAACTGAGTTGGAACATCTTGAAGGAAGATGATTAGAGGTAATTGACAGTTATTGTAAGAGACGAAAGAATTAGAAAGTTGCGATGTGTCAGCTCTGCTGGTGTGCTGCGAAGTTGTCAGTTGAGTAGCCTTACGACTCAGAAGAAGTTCAGCTGCAAGTTTGCGAAGAGGATTGATGTCGTAATGTTCCAGAAATTGCGCTTCGGCGATAGGATGTGTTGCTCAAGTCATAAGAATGTTTGGAAGTGAAGAGATACGATAAGAGGCTGTTTGGAATGTGATCGAGTTGAAGAGAATGAGTTTTGGAATGAGATTTTCGTAAGCAAAACGCAGGAAAATTGCCGAATAGCTGCAGAACTTCGAAAATTCATAACTGGAGTTCTGGACATCCGATTTGAGTTCCGTTTGAAGCGTCGGAAAGCTAACGAGATGAACTTTGTTATAAAAATGGTTGCAGCAGCTGTAACATAATTAATTGTGACAGGATGACGTTGGAAAGAGGTGAAGTTGCGGTGACTCTTCTTCTTATAACTAGACTTGTTTATTGGTACTGCACGGGATGTCAGTGTCAGTTTTGAATGGATTGAAGGAATAATTAAAAGGTTTGTTGAGAATTAATTTTAAGAATTGAATGTATCAATTGAGGAGTTTTGGATATATCGTATAGAGTGTCGCTGCATGATGTCAGTGTTGCATTTTCGGGCAATGATTGGAAAATTCATATCTTGAGTTTCGAGCGTCGGATTAATGTGCCGTTTGAACCTACGAAGAGGAGAGATTATGTTCTACCTTATGGGAGAGTTATAAATACAGTAGATTGATCCTATAAGGAGATATTCTGAATTCGGTTAAGGAAGCGTGAAATTTGTTGAATAGGAATGCCTACTACCGTGATTATTTGAAACGAAGTTGAGTAAGACATGTTGTTGATGAATAAGTCGATGAGATGTTCGGTAATAAAGATGGTTTGAGGGCCGATGGATTTTAGTGAAAAGTGAATTAGTAGTAAAGATGGGATAAACTTTAGAACTCTTGGAATCGTATTTGTGATGGCAAAGTAACGATAAGTATAAAAGAAGAATTTTAGAGGATTTCTAACATCTGTTGATGTGAGGAAGACTTTGTTGAAATTCCGAGTGGAATGATAATTGGACGTGAAGGATGCCATGGAATTTGGATTAAAACCACGAGTATGAATGTTGTGCTATTGTGTTGCGTAAGAAGTCTTTAAAATGTCGATGCTAATGATGAAGGAGTTGGGTCTAATTGGACAATTTAGAGACTTGAGTTAGTATGTGAAGGCACTCCTAATAGTGTTAGATTGAGTATGCTAGAGGATGACTAGTGGTATTCTTAACGAGATTAGAGAAGGTCAGAAAGATGATGTTGAGTTGATCGATAGGTTGACTTTGAATTACCAAAGTAAAGGCGGTGAATTCAGGATCGACGAAAACGATGTAATGAGGTTGAGTGATTGAATTTGTGTTTCTGATGTTTTGAGCTTCGGAAGAATATTCTAGAAGAAGGACACCGTAGTGGATTATTGAACTATGACGATGTTAATGAGTTTGGGTGCAAACTCGGAAAGGGACACTGTTATGTAGTAACAACGGTTTATGCCTAAATATGATTTTTAACTATCTATTGACAAATTGAGGACTTGATCACCCTTAATCTCTTGTTGGTAGTAGACGGAAATCATATAAATGAGATGAACTTGTTTTGTTACCTTAATGGTATGAGATGTGATGAATACTAAGCCGTGAGAATAATCACTCACTATGTTGTGTGGACTTATGAAGAGGTGAATATGGAAGAGTGCGACATGATGGGCAAATGACTTAAGACGGGTAATCAGAGTCGCGCAGCGAAAATACGACGTGGAGTAGTGTTATGAGTACTACTTATGGGAAGTAAGGAATTAATATGTCGGAAGCCTACATAGAGAAAATGTATTAATCTATATGTTGGATTTAGAATCCAGTGGATGTAAGGATGTCATGTCGAAGAATTATAACTCTTTTGAATAATTTCCGAGATGATGAATATGTCATTACGGTTGTACGTAGTTAACGAGTATGTATTCGGCGAAATTAAAACGAAGGATTGATAATAAATGATGCTGTAATAATTTTGTACTGTTATTGAGGTGATATTGTAAATTCCAGATATAATGAGGAATTCCACTCTATGAAGGACGGAGTTGATTTGATTCTTAGTAGAGAGCGTGACTTAGTTGAGCTATTTCGTAAGTGATGTTATATTAAAGCTGATGAGTGTGATTATAATTACTTGTGTATACTCGTTCTGATGGTTGGAATGTTTTAATAGATGTAGTAACTAAGGAATTTGTTTTTGAGTGCGAGTAAGTATTGCTAAGTAGTAGGTTAGTACCATGAATGGTAAAGAATGATTCTTGAACGAATGAGTAGAGTCGGGTAAAACTCAGAAATCTATTTGGTATAGATGATTGTGATGAGTAGTCAGAGTAGTGTGGAAAAAGCGGAATGTAACATGTTGGATAATTACTGGTGTGACTTAAGAGAAGTCAGATAATTGGAATTCAATGGTATAGGAATAGGAGTATTGAGTTTCTTGAAGGAAGCGGTTGGGAAAAGTGTAAGTATTACCTTATCGCTCAGATGGAAAAGCGTGTCTAAGGTTGGTATGTTTGGTAGAAGGGATCCATTACTGTATTGTTGATCAAGTGTGATCATACTATAAATTGTGTAATTGTATTACTCGTTTGTTGGGCGTATTGTATAGGTTGTACCTCAATGTTCTGTTGTTGTTAACCTTTTGGAGATAAAGCGAGTGGTATACTTTTGGATAGTCAAATGCGACGCAAGAACTGGGATTTGAATGTATGAAACATGTTTCCTGTTGGTTATGTCGGATGGATTTTTGAGGATTGACTGATGGTAATGTTGATTAGGATCTGGGGAGTCAAGTGAAGGACTCTTATACGAGCTGGTTACTTGAGGTATGTTTTCGAGGACGAAAACTCTTTTAGTGGGGGAGAGTTGTAACACCCCATATTTTCTAATTTTAATTTAATCGGAAATTAAATTATTATTTGGAATTATTCTGTATTTTGGTGGAATTATCTAGAAAGAATTATGAGATGAGCTATTGGGCCAAGTGTGGTGGTAGTAAAGAGGGGGTGCTATGTTAGTAAAGCCCTTTACTAATTAAAATCTATTTTTCATAAAAATAAGGAATTGAAGAAAAAAGGAAAATAGATGTGGAAGAGGAGCAGAAGAGTAGAAGTGCTGATACGTGAAAGAGGAACAGAAGAGGAAGAGGGCTAATCAAGATCCTTGGCTAAGGTAAGGGGGGACTCTTCCGGTTAATATCTTTTATCGTATTATAGATAATAGGACTGATTTAGATGCATTGCTTGTGTCAATTGGTTATATGATTGATTGGGGTTTTGGGATGATTTTGAGGGGAATTGTATGATTTGATGAATTGTATGATTATGTGATTGTTATGATGATTAAATGATCCTCTTTGTGTGTTATATTTGTGTTATAACATGTATGTGGCTGATATGGTGGTATTTGAGGTTCATAACATAATTTGGTTTGGTTTTGAGGATTTTGGGGTAAATCCCGCAATGCTGTCAAATGCGATGAAAGCTCTAACTTTTGCCAGTTCGCGCCGCGAAGGTAGGTGCGCGCCGCGAAGGCGTACTTGTTTTCTCGCATCGCGCCGCGTGCATAGGTTGGCGCCGCGAACGTGTTTGTGTGCTTCAGGTCGCGCCGCGAACTTTGGTTGCGCCGCGTGCTGTAGCGATAACTGTTTTCTTGTAAAAAGTTAAAGATGTGTAACTTTCAAACCGTAAGTCCGTTTTAGACGCCGTTTTGGACGTTGTTCCTTAAATTGAATGTTCTACCATATGAAATGAATAAAACAATAATAACTTGATTTTATTTTGAAAAGTATCATTTTCTTCAAATGTGGTTTATTCTGGTTTTGCATAGTTGATGAGGTGCAATGGCTGTTGTGTGCAAAATTGAATATGTGCAATGATGTATGCTGTGATAATGTGGTAGCTTATGTTAATTGTGCAAATGGGTGTTGTTCATGGTAAATAGGGTTATCATGTGTTTTGATGAATGATGAGGTAAATACTCTGTCGTTGATGACTTGCTTTGTTGTACTTAGTACACGATTGTGAGGGGTGTTATTGTTGTTGCACAGTATGATGAATGATTTACCTGTTATGATGTTGTGGTTGTAATTGGTGTTTGTTATACATATATTGTTGATGTAAAATATGTATTTTATTATGGTTGAGAAATAGCATAACTGTGTATGGCTATTGATTATTGTGGTGATTGATGATTATGACATTTGGTTGATTTATGTGGGTGATGAGCATGTTATGGTTGATACATGCATTTCATAATCATTATGTGGCTGATCCTTGACGATGGTGGATCAGTGGTAGCTAATTCCCATTGTGTGGAATTAGTGAGTGGGTGTTGCCGTATCCTTGACGATGGTGGATCGGTGAGTTGGGTTATCCCAGATTTTGGTACCACATGCATATAGTTGCATTTGCATTAGGCTACTTGTGTTATTATAACATGAATGGAAGATTGTCCAATGTTATAATATGTGATGATTGTATAATGGTTATGATTTGTTTGGATGAATTATGGTGTTGTCTCCTGGTAATGTATTCTATTTGTTGTTGTGTGTTGATGCGTACTTCCTGACAATCTGAATATAATGAAATTGGATGAATAATGTGACTATGATGTGTTATTGTTTATGATTCGATAACATTTGTTAATTGTGAATGAGACTCACCCTTACTTTGATGATTTCAGATTGGCGAGTAGCGGCTTTGACTCGGTGAGGATTAGCTCATGAGTTAGTTCGTTTAGTATAGCGTCGGTGTCATGCTCTGATATTGTAACACTGGGGGAACGCTAGTTTAGAGTTGATGATGATACTCTATTTTGTTTTTATTGGAGTAATTTTGTGAGATATTGCATAGATGATGTTATGCTTATCCGTTGATTAATGTTCCGCTGTGTAGAAACATGATTTTGTTAAATAGATGATTTGCCCCTAAGTGAAGCATGACAATTGATTTATGATAATTTGTTTTAAATTGAATTGTGGCACCCTTGTTTTCATGTTTTACTCTGAATTAATTTATTTATTTCCGCGGGGTTTAGAAGGGTGTTACATTCATCCAGGGGAGTGAATACAACATTGTAGATAAATTGCTACATACTCCGTCTTGGATCTATGTTCTCTCCCTGCTATTGAGTTCTGAAGCTCATAGGGAAGCTCTACAGAAAGTTTTGGAACAAGCTTTTTGTAGAACCAAGTGTTACTGTAGGACAGTTCAACAGTATTATAGGCAACATCTCTGCAGGAACTAACCTGAGTATCTGTGATGAAGATCTTCCTGAAGAAGGAGTGGACCATAATCTACCACTTCACATCTCAGTTGGCTGCATGAACGATGTACTCACAAGAGTCCTAATAGATAATGGATCCTCTCTCAACGTCATGCCTAAATCAACATTGTCAACATTATCCTTCAAAGATTACCCGCTAAGAGACAGTCATGTCATCGTCAAAGCATTTAATGGATCAAGGAAGTCAGTTTTTGGAGAAGTAGATCTTCCCATAACTATTGGACCTCAGACATTCAAAATCGCTTTCTAAGTTATGGATATCCCGGCACAATACAGTTGTTTTCTAGGTCGCCCATGGATTAAGGAGGCTGGGGCAATTACTTCAACACTTCATCAGAAACTGAAGTTCATAAGAAATGATAAATTGGTAACCGTATGTGGAGAATGGGCTTTGATCGTCAGTAACCTGTCATCATTCTTCGACATAGAACCAAAAGAAGTCGCTGGAACTAAATTCCAAGCACTTTCCTTGGATAAGGAAAAAGGAAAGGAGAAGGCAGCATCTATTTCTTCCTACAAAGATGCAATCTAAGTTGTAAAGGATGGCACTACCAGTGGTTGGGGGCACATTAATATTCCTACCAACAACAAGAACAAAACGGGAGTTGGTTTCTTTCCAAAGTCATCAATGGCTATTCCAGGGATTGAGGTAGTTCTTCCAATTCAAGAAACTTTCCGCAGCGGAGGTTTTCTTCAACCTGTTCAACAAACAGTCAATACCATCGGTACAGAAAACAGTGATGAGAATTTTGAAGTTAAATGTATGTCCTACCTTCTCGAGGCAAGATACATCTCCCTATCAGAGTCTGATTCATCTTGCTGTTATCCAACTAAAGGATCTGAAAGTAAGACTCAACTAAGCAGTGACGAAGTTAACAACCGCTTCACCACCAGAAGTCATGGTTCATCAGAAGAAGTTCCTCTTATTCCCGAAGAAACCTGGGATACATTAGGAGAACCAAGTGGAAAATTCGACTACATGGTGAAATACTCCGCTCCTGAAAGCTAAAAAATCTCTCTTGAAGACATTGTTCCAACTGGATGGAACATTGATTACGAGTACCTTACTCAGCCAAAAGAGATATATAACCCTTGCTATTCATCATCATCGACTAGTGAAGTCGTCATTGAGGATTATATCCCCAAGTCACCTTCCGAGGCTACGGATTTAGAGTTTACATACCTAGTCGACGCCATCTTGGGAGAAGAGCAAGATCAAAATACCGAAGAGGATGATCTCGAAAGTGTCTCCGACAACGAGTCTCTCCATTCAGAAGATTGGAAGTTTCCTCAAAAGAAAAACCGACATACTACACTTGGAAATGGGTATGCTCACACCGCTCAGTCTGCTGAAGTAGAAGAAGATCGTCTGAGTGTTGCAAAGACAGTGGTTGGTAAATCAAGACCTACCACAAGCCAACTTAAGCGTAAGGTTCCAGATTACCTAGTGCACAATGGGGTTCGCCACTATTGGACGGCTGTTGAAGTTTCAACTGTTGTTCGCACTCTTAAGTAGGAACTTTCACCGTTATTTTGTCCTCTCACCATAGCCCAGGGTGAAGAGATGTTTCATAGGGCTTTTCATTTTACTATTTCTTAGGAAAATTTCCCTCTTTGCTTCGCCCAAAGCAATAGAGTTTTGTTTTATAGGGTCATTGTTTCAAGAAATGACTGTCGAAAAATAAAAATGTCATTTTGTTCCTTCGTTAGTTTTTCCTTTTTCTTTTTTCGGAAATTGGTAATCCTAAAAAACACCCTTAAAAAATATCAAAATATTCTATTAACTGCATACACCTAGTCTTCCCTCGTTGTCTAAATAAAATTTATCACACATATGCAGATTAATCATAAAACACCCCGTTGAAACGTACGACCGTATAACTTCTCCGAGCTTTGGGTTCCCTATATTCGAGGCAGAGGAAGAAGAAGACGAAGAAATATCAAAGGAAATTTCACGGTTACTTCAACAAAAGGAAGAGGCCATTCAGCCATACAATGAGCCTCTAGAGATCATTAACCTTGGTTCTGATGGAAACAGAAAAGAGGTTAAGATTGGAGCTTCGCTCAGTTCAGAGATCAGAGAGAGTTTGATACAACTGCTCAAAGAGTTCTCAAATGTCTTCGCTTGGTCCTATCAGGATATGCCAGGGTTGAATACTAGTATAGTGGAGCATCACTTGCCATTGAAACCAGAATGCCCTCCGATCAAGCAAAAATTGAGAAGAACTCATCCGGAAATGGCCATGAAAATCAAAGAGGAAGTTCTAAAGCAAATCAACGCCGGTTTCCTCGTCACTTCAGAATACCCTCAGTGGTTAGCTAACATTGTTCCCGTTCCTAAGAAAGACGGAAAAATCCGCATGTGCGTCGACTACAGAGATTTGAACAAAGCTAGCCCTAAGGATGATTTTCCTTTACCACATATTAACATGTTGGTAAACAGTACAGCAAAATCCAAAGTTTTCTCATTCATGGACGGATTTTCGGGATACAATCAAATCAAGATAGCACCTGAAGACATGGAGAAAACAGCTTTCATCACCCCCTGGAGAACGTTCTGCTACCGCGTTATGCCTTTTGGACTAAAGAACGCAGGGGCAGCATATCAAAGAGCCATGACTACACTTTTCCACGACATGATGCATAAGGAAGTGGAAGTCTATGTGGACGACATGATTGCCAAATCAGAAAATGAGGAAGATCACATACAGAATCTGACAAAGTTATTTCAACGCTTACGGAAGTTTCAGCTTCGCCTGAATCCCAACAAGTGTACCTTTGGTGTCTACTCAACTCCTTGGTTTCATCGTCAGCAAACAAGGAATTGAAGTGGATCCAGACAAAGTCAAGGCAATTCAAGAAATGCCTTCACCCAGAACCGAGAAACAAGTTAAAGGATTTCTTGGACGTCTGAATTACATCTCGAGATTCATATTTCTTCTACGGAAAAATCAAAGTTGCGTCTGAACAAACAATTGTCAGAAAGCGTTCGACAGCATTAAGGAATATCTGCTCGAACCACCCATCTTGTCTCCTCCAGTGGAAGGAAGACCCTTGATAATGTACTTAACCGTCTTAGAAGATTCCATGGGTTGTGTCCTTGGACAGCAAGACGAGACAAAAAGAAAAGAGCATGCCATCTACTACCTGAGCAAGAAATTCACTAACTGTGAATCCCGCTACTCCATGCTCGAGAAGACCTGTTGTGCTTTGGCCTGGGCTGCCAAGCGTCTCCGCCAGTACATAATTCGACATACTACTTGGTTGATCTCCCATATGGATCCAATCAAGTACATCTTTGAGAAGCCTGCCTTAACTGGGAGAATTGCCCGTTGGTAGATGTTTTTATCAGAATATGACATTGAGTATCATGCACAGAAAGCCGTGAAAGGAAGTATCCTAGCTGAGCACCTGGCTCACCATCCACTCAATTGTCATTAATCAACCAGTTTTGACTTTCCGGACGAGGACGTCATGTACCTCAAGATGAAAGATTACGACGAGGCGCAACCAGACGAAGGACCTGAGATAGGATCCCAGTGGGGTTTGATCTTTGACGGAGCCGTCAATGCTTATGGACGAAGAATTGGGGCAATCATTGTTACCCCTCGAGGTACCCATATTCCACTTACCACCAGATTAACTTTCAAATGCACAAACAACGAGGCCGAATATGAGGCCTACATCATGGGTCTCAAAGAAGCCGTGGATCTAAGAATCAAACACTTGGATGTATACGGAGATTCTGCTTTGGTCATCAATCAAATCAAAGGAGAATGAGAAACACGCCAACCAGGGCTAATCCCTTACAAAGACTACGCGAGAAGATTGTTACCATTCTTCGACAGGGTAGATTTTCATCACATCCCCCGTGAAGAAAATAACTTGGCTGATGCATTAGCCACACTCTCTTCCATGATTAGGATAAATCATTGGAATGACATTCCTCGAATCGATGTTATGCGCCTGGATAGGCCCGCTCATGTTTTCACAGTAGAAGCAATCATCGACGACAAACCGTGGTATCACGATATCAAAAACTTTCTTCAAAGACAAGAGTACCCTCTTGGGGCATCAAATAAAGATAGAAAAACTTTGAGAATTCTTCCTGAATGAAGATATTCTGTACAAGAGAAACTTCGACATGGTTCTGCTCAGATGCGTTGACAGAAAAGAAGCAGAAACGCTCATGAGAGAAATACGTGAAGTTTCCTTTGGTACTCACACCAATGGACACACGATGACAAGGAAAATACTGAGAGCAAGATATTATTGGCTGACGATGGAGTCAGATTGCTACCAGTATGCAAAGAGGTGTCACAAGTGCCAAATCTACGCTGATAGAATTCATGTGCCACCATCTCTTCTCAACATACTCTCTTCCCCTTGGCCTTTCTCCATGTGGGGAATCGACATGATTGGAATGATCGAGCCAAAAGCGTCCAACGAACATCACTTCATCTTGGTAGCCATAGACTATTTTACCAAATGGGTTGAAGCAGCTTCATATACAAACGTTACAAGACAAGTTGTCGTCAGGTTTATCAAGAATCACATCATCTGTCGCTACGGCATTCCTAGCAAGATAATCACTGACAATGGGTCAAATTTGAACAACAAAATGATGAAGGAACTTTGTGAAGAATTCAAGATTGAACATCACAACTCATCTCCTTACAGACCAAAGATGAATGGAGCTGTAGAAGCAGCTAACAAAAACATCAAGAAAATCATTCAGAAAATGGTCATGACTTACAAAGATTGGCATGAAATGCTCCCGTATGCTCTTCATGGTTACCGTACATCTGTACATACTTCGACTAGAGAAACTCCTTTCTCCCTTGTATATGGCATGGAGGCAGTCCTACCCATAGAGGTTGAGATCCCAGGAATGAGAGTTTTGATGGAGGCAAAATTAACAGAAGCCGAGTGGTGTCAAAGCAGATTCGATGAATTGAACTTAATTGAAGAAAAGCGCATGACAGCTTTATGCCACTGACATCTATATCAACAAAGAATGAAGAAAGCTTTCGACAAAAAGGTTCGACCTCGCACATTCAAAGAGGGCGACCTTGTACTAAAAAAGATTCAATCTTTTCTCACAGATTCGAGAGGGAAATGGACTCCCAATTATGACGGCCCATACGTGGTCAAGAGAGCTTTCTCAAGAGGAGCCTTGATACTCACGACTATGGATGGAGAAGAATTCACCCGTCTTGTGAACGTCGACGCAGTCAAGAAATACTTCGCCTAAATAAACAAAAGAACAGCTCGCTAAGTTGAAAATTCGCAAAGAGCGACTTAGGCAAAAAAGAGTGTCTCAGTGAATCGAAAACCCGAAAGGGCGATTCAGGCAAAAGTTAGAGACATAAAAAATATATATATAATCAATCCCGGTAGACTTAAAACCCGAAAGGGATAGTCTACGCAAAAGTTAGGGATATATGGCAAGTAACTATGTTCAGGACAAACTTGATCATCCAGAAAAAAATCTATAGCAGAGTATTCATCATCAGTAGGTCATCTTCTACGAAGCACGAATACAGCGCAATTCAGAGTGGAAGGGAAAGATAACGGTCGTCACGTTTCATCGTAGCCCTTTTCCTGAAAATTACCAATTTCCAACTTTGTAAATACTCTATGGGATCAAGCCTTTGGCTGGTTACCATTCCATAAATAATAATTTGTGCCTTGCACCTTTTCTTTGCAATTGAGTCTTATTCAGTTTCTTAAAATTACATTTATTAAGTCTGACAGTCATTTTTCTTGAAACAAATGATTTCATAAAATAAAATGAATTTACTCGCAAAAATAAAGGTGAAATTTCTTTCTGAGGATTGCAAACAATAGGAAGAGTGCAAACAGTTTCTCCGAAAACGGTTGAGACTCCGGGAACAAATTTCCCCATGAGATCGCTTTGCGAACATCTCCCGATGACAAATCTTCACTTCAATTCATATCACTCAAAACAGCGGGCAACTGATAATGAGGTATCCCCAACAGAGTGCAAAGTACAAATTGCAAGAAGAAGACACCTTCTGATCAACAAAGATTCAAGTCGTATCCTAGGATTTCACATCCACGACAATTCTATTCACATTCACTTTACATTTTATAATCATCATAATATTCATGCATACTGCACACATCATAAATGCATAGTTAGCATGGTCTAGTTAGGCTTTAATCTTGTTATTGCTCGAATCACTTGGACATCTGCTCAAGTTTCCCCTACGAGTTGTGAAAGAACCTTCCTCTTCGTGATGACGGTTCATACACAAGGATTCACTAGCAAGTCAGCAAGCGGTAATCTCCCTCAAAGAGATAGTTTGTTCACTACTGTTGTTATCCCCAAGCAAGGTCGACAGTTGGCAATCTTCTCTGGAAGATAGTTTGTCCACTTTCGGAATCTTTATTTTAAAGTCAGCAAATGTCAGTCTCTTTCAGCAGAAGACAGTTTGCTCACTTTTTCCTAAGCCAGGTAACGAATGGCAGTCTCTTTCAGAGAAGACAGTTCGTTCCGCTTAAGGATCTCTCAACAGGGTTGGCAAATGGCAGTCTCTTTCAGCAGAAGACAGTTTGTTCCCCTAGAGATAACGGATGGCAGTCTTCTTCATGAAGACAGTTCGTTTAGGATTCCTTGTTTAAAGTCATCAAATGGCAGTCTCTTTCAGCAGAAGACAGTTTGCTCACTTTTTCCTAAGCCAGGCAACGAATGGCAGTCTCTTTCACAGAAGACAATTCGTTCCGCTTAAGGATCTCTCAACAGGGTTGGCAAATGGCAGTCTCTTTCAGCAGAAGACAGTTTGTTCCCCTAGAGATAACGGATGGCAGTCTTCTTCACGAAGACAGTTCGTTTGAGGATTCCTTATTTAAAGTCAGCAAATGGCAGTCTCTTTTAGCAGAAGACAGTTTGGTCACTTTTTCCTAAGCCAAGTAACGAATGGCAGTCTCTTTCACAGAAGACAGTTCGTTCCGCTTAAGGATCTCTCAACAGGGTGGGCAAATGACAGTCTCTTTCTGCAGAAGACAGTTTGTTCCCCTAGAGATAACGGATGGCAGTCTTCTTCACGAAGACAGTTCATTTAAGGATTCCTTATTTAAAGTCAACAAATGGCAGTCTCTTTCAGCAGAAGACAGTTTGCTCACTTTTTCCTAAGCCAGGTGACGAATGGCAGTCTCTTTCACAGAAGACATTTCGTTCCGCTTAAGGATCTCTCTACAGGGTTGGCAAATGGCAGTCTCTTTCAGCAGAAGACAGTTTGTTCCCCTAGAGATAACGGATGGCAGTCTTCTTCATGAAGACAGTTCGTTTAGGATTCCTTGTTTAAAGTCAGCAAATGGCAGTCTCTTTCAACAGAAGACAGTTTGCTCACTTTCTCCTAAGCGGAGATGACGGATGGCAGTCTTCTTCATGAAGACAGTTCGTTTAGGATTCCTTGTTTAAAGTCAGCAATTGGCAGTCACTTTCAACAAAAGACAGTTTGCTCACTTTCTCCTAAGCGGAGATGATGGATGGCAGTCTTCTTCATGAAGACAGTTCGTTTATGATTCCTTGTTTAAAGTCAGCAAATGGCAGTCTCTTTCAATAGAAGACAATTTGCTCACTTTCTCCCAAGCGGAGATAACGAATGGCAGTCTTCTTCACGAAGACAGTTCGTTTCAGGATTCTTTATTAAAGTTGAGCGAATGGCAGTCTCTTTCAGCAGAAGACAATTCACTCACTTTTTCTAGCAGAGATAACGAATTGCAGCCTTCTCTACGAAGACAGTTCGTTTCGCTTAAAGATTCCTCAGCAAAGTCGAGCGAATGGCAGTCTCTTTTAGCAGAAGACAGTTTGCTCACTTTTTTCCCTAAGTCGGGTCAACGAATGGCAGTCTCTTTGACAGAAGACAGTTTGTTCCGCTTAAGGATTCCACAGCAGGGTCAACAAATGGCAGTCTCTTTCAGCAGAAGACAGTTTGTTCCCCTAGCGATTGGCAAATGGCAGTCTTTCCCGAGGAAAGACAGTTTGTCTGTTTAATACCCAAGGAATCGACAAATGGCAGTTTCTTTGCAAGAAACAGTTCGTCTGCTTCCAAGATGTTTCATCCCCATTAGGGTCGACAAATGGCAGTTTTCCTCCTAGGAAAACAGTTTGTTAATTTCCCAGCGGAGTCAATAAATGGCAGTCTACTTCAAAAAGATAGTTCAGATTCCTTAGCAGAATTGACAAATGGCAGTTTTCCTATTAGAAAGCAGTTTGTTAATCCCCCCAGCATAAGTCGATGATTGGCAGTTTTCGTCCCGAAAACAGTTCGTCCACTTTCAAGCAAAGTCATTAGCTCTTCAAAAGGATGCACGATCATATGGCATCCCTTCGAAGACGTCACATTGAAGAAAAGTATGATAAAGTTTCTTGTCATCCGTCAAATGGCATCTCTCCAACGGACGCTGGTGAGAAGTTTGATGAGGAAACAAACCTTTGGAGATATTTCTCTTTATCTGAGATATCGTCCAAAATTACAATTAAGACTAGTTTCACGATTGGACATCCGAAACAAAAGGGGAGTTTGTTTACCTTTTTTCTAAGTATCAACCCTTAGTCAAAGAAGATGGATTGTGCACTCTACATTGCCATCCATTCACCAGAATTTGCATGAGCACATTTCTGCAGGAGTTTGCCTCCCTGTCCCCCGCAGAATGCGATGAAGGGACCAAGTCATGCACGAGGATTGCATTATCAAAGCAACATCTCAAGGACGCCCAAAATTCGGGCATTCTTTGGTATTTAAGTCTCTTTCACTCAGGAGAAATCAAGATGTCAATATTTCTCCCTCCAAATGAAAGAAACTTAAATAGGGGCATCTGTCATACCCTAATTTTGACACCCCCTGAGATGTCATATTTTAAGGCTTTTCATCAGAATCAAAACAGATACTCAGAACAGTCACTTGTTCATATGGTGCTTAATCGAGGATGTTCAGAAACAAAAGAGCTCAGGCAAAGGATCAATCAATAAAAGGATTAGTCTCTAATACAATAATAGGACTCAAAAAGCTTCATTCTATTCACCTATGATTGATTAGACACCCAATCATCTGGGCCCAAGTTTGCTTAGTTGACCAATCTAGGGTCTTGAGCCCATCAGGGACTGTAATCAGGGATCACATTTGGGAAACCCTTAGAAGTTCCAGGACATCTATCAATTGGTTCAAATATCTTCAATTGGTTCATATGATATTATCCATTGGACATTACACTTCACTTCAAGATCTACAGTCATCAATTTCATCTGGTCGACAATTAGGGTTTTTAACCTAATTCACCTGGACAGTTGACTTTTAATCAGGATATGGATCCAAAACTCAAAACATGGTTCATTAGTATAATCCATTCACATCACTCATTTGAGGAAGAGAACTTGATTCATCACAAAAGTCCAAAATTTCACTTCATCAGGAAAAAGTCAACTGTACAAGATTACCTTTGACTTTTAGGATTTTTGGCCAAACCATGACTTTTTAAGATCAATATCATCAATATAATATTATTAAAGTCATTTGGCAAAAGAAATTCAAGAAAATTCATCATGGATCAAAAAGTCAGGAATTAGGGTTTTTAAGGGCATTATGGGAACTCAAAATTTCACCTACACAACTAAAAAAACTTCCAATATGAAAGTTGTAGATCTTGCAAAATAAAACAAAATTTAGGTTTTGGAAGTTATAAGCCTTAAAAACTTAACCTCATTTTTCCCAATTTTAGGCTCATTTTTCACAATTTTTCCAAATGATTCTGAAGAAACCCCAAACTATTGAATTGAATTAGATGTTTAGGGCTTTCCAAATTGTGCTCAAAGTTGGCCTCATGAAGTAAAATTATAGGTCATGAACAATTTGAAACTTTGCAATTTTGTGCATATGGCCTCACTAATGGATGCTACACGACCCATAATACATCTGCAAACATACCATGCATTCATTTTCACCATGGCATAAGGATTGAAGAAGATTCCCAAAAGCAAGAACATGTGATTATGTAATCATTACTTTTGAGAATTTATGATAAGTGATGATTCATCAATTGGAATCTTCTCCTCAGCCAATAGAAAGCTTCTACACATCAGAAATGTTCCCTAAGATCTTCAAGGATCAATGGCTAGGGAGAATGCTCGAAAATGCCATCATTGCATTTTGGATAGTTTTGAATTTCTTCATGCTTAAGAAACCAAACTTACTTCACTAAGCAAGCTTACTATCTCCAATTGCTCTGAACATTTTGCCTATAAATACAAGTGCATACCTCAGTATTAATCACACCAAAGTAACTCAATTCCCTGCTTTCTCCTTATCTCTCTCATGCTTATGGTTTTTCAAAATTCTTTGGCAAGAAGAATCGATTTCTTCAAACCAGAGCTCTTCTTTAAGAATTAAGCATTCTAACATCTCAAAGAGGTTCATTAGAGGTGATCCAAGCACCCGGATCACTTCTGTAAGTGGAGGAACACCATAGCCACTTTCATTTTGAAGCTCGAGCAGTTGGAGGTCAGTAGCATAATTCAAAGAGTGTCAAGCAAGTCTAAGCATCCAAACATGTTCCTTAGGATGCATTGAAGCTATTCAGATGGTCGCAGCCTATCTGTAAGTGCAGAATCACAATTTTCCATTCTCACTTGGAGCTCAAATAGAAGGGGTCGGGTATAACAATACTGAAGCATTCAAGGTGCAATAAGTATTCAGTTAGCATCACTTAGTTCCAAGGAAGCTTTTAGGATCATTCATACAAGCCCAGGTGCTCTCCATCATCCTCACGACCTTCAGTTTCAGAGGTAAGTTTTTGAACTCCACCTCTTTAATTCACGTACCTATTTTAATAAAGCTCGATACCAGTTCATTCAGCGTCATTAGAGGATCAAAAGCCCTCTACTCTCATGCATTTATTCATCAGCATCATCATTTAATTTTATTTTTGAATTTTAGGGTTCTTCACGTATTTTGTTTAATTCAGTAGATATAGTTAATATAAATTTATGTTAGTCATATATCTGGAATCGTGAGTGAATTTAGAGCAAGTTTGCTCTTTACATCTTTGCAAATGTTTGAGAATTGAGAGAGTTCAGAAATTCAAAATGAGAGAGCTTGAGGTTGAAGACAATGATGGTGATGGCGCCATTTTTCAAAATTCCCAGGTCTAGGTTTATTATATTTTGAATGGTTTGTGTTTAACCTACGAATTCATCGTAGTGTCCCAATGGTTACAGCGCGCGTACAAAAGCTTTGCCTTGCCTTAGGTCTGGGGTTCGATCCCCCCCTCAGACCTTTTGTTTTGATCATTTTATTTTTCAACTCATTTATGAACTAGATATAAAATATATTGAGTTGGAGGTGTTTGTTTAACAAGGCACACGCGTGGCCCGGATGGTAAGTGTTTTGAGTGGTGAACTAGAGGGCGTGGGTTCAAGCCCTTTGGGAGAGAAAACCATATTTTTTATCACTTTTCCCATTCAATTTCTTCACAACTTTAACCATTTGATTTATACTTCAAATTAAATCATTTTCTCTTCATTTTTCACACACTTGTCAATTAACATATCTATTTTATGAATAATCAAAAAAATCACAAAAATATTTTTATTTCTTGCATTTTTATTAGGTTTAAAATGATGTATTTTAAGTATTTCCTTAATACTTCAAATATATGCTTTCCTTTGTTTTTTTACCTAATTATTGTATGAATAATTTTGTGATAAACCCTAAGCCATTTAGGTCTTAATTAGGTTTAGATTTCACCTTTACTTTAATTAAGTTGGTTTTTTTTTACTTTTAAAACTATCTTCAATCTCCGATCACACGGATGATCCAGGTTTTCATACAACAAAAGCTTGTATCTCCTCTACTGTTTCTTATAAACAGTAAATAAATCATTTTCAATGGGCCTCTAATAGAGTGTAAGTCCCAACACCTTTTTCTTTTCTTAGTTTGTTTTCAAAAACTGTATTTACAAAATCTTCTTTCTGTTTTCAAAACATTCTTCTGGTATTTGAAGGGCATTATTCCCGGTGAAACTCTTCAGATACCTATGTGACCTATGTCCATCTTCACTTCTTCTGTTTTCAAAAACCTTTAACTGTTTACAAATAAATATTCAACTGTTGCCAATAAACAACCAAAATTGCTGGCGAGGCTTTGTACATACATCTTCAAAGGCCTCCACTCCATTCAGGTTAGGCTTTATAGCTTTCAATTTACTGTCTTAATTTTAAATTACTGTCAAATATAAGCTGTTTATATATTGTTTAGAACTACGTCTGAGTGTAAAACTTAGGACAGTTAAACTATATATATATATATATATATATATATATATATATATATATATTATAGGACTATGGCCTAGGATTGAGAATGTCTTCCCGGTGAAGGCTCTTTCCTAATTAGAGATCTTTTAGTTCAAACCCTCAAGATGAATTATTCCCAGTGAAACATCTTGAAAAAGCCTTAGAACCCAAAATAGGACACATCCACCCAAGAGGAATTATTCCCGGTGAAACCTCTTACCCATTTGCTTAAAGCCAAAATAAGTTCAAAACTACATAGCTTTCTCTTGTGCTATAACAAGGACCCATGATGACCCTCGATTAGCCTCCTCTTGGGATTTGTACAAGGACCCACAGGCTTCTTAAAAGCATTCCCAGCTTCCTCTTGAGCTTGTATACAAGGACCCATCAGGTTTCTTATAAACATAGGAACAGGTCTTTAGTTACCTTTTAGCCTATCCTGGTGAGTTTCTTCCATTCTTTAAACCAGACTTTAAACAAGCTAAGATTGTCTCAATCTCATATTGAGTACACCTTTTGGAATGAGAGACATGGACAGTCTCTGTCACTCTTATCTTCATTAATCTTTCTTAGCAGAGTCTAGGATCCATATTTGTTTATCCTTGGTCAAACTCAGCCTCAACCTCGGGCTTCATACACGGCATGAAATGATGACTTCCCCAATTAAGAGTCAGCCACAATTATGGGCTTTGTACAGAACACCAAATAAAATCCATCAAATAAATGCTCTCCAGCTAGAGTCAGCCTCAATTCTGGGCTTTGTACAGAACACAAGAACTCCTTAGTTTAAGTCTATCCCCAGTAGAGTTATCTCCCAGAGTCAATAAAAAAATAAATCAATCAAAAGCCTTAAGCTTGGGCCTCATACAAGCCAGCAAAAGATCAAATATTTTTTACAGTAGATAGAAGTAGCTTATCTCTATAGAGAGATCTTTCTCCTATCTCACCACATTTAATCAAACAAACATTTCAATTTCAATTTCAAACATTCTCCCATTTAGGACTTTGAAGGGCATGCGCTGAGGCAAACAAACCCAGACTTGTACACTTTCCCTAACTTGGATGAGAATCCTTCTTTCATTCAAGAGGCATGTTGGCTGTCATACTTGATCAACCAAGTAGGCTCCCTCTCTTAATGAAATAAATTCAGCTTTTTTGTCACTCTTTTAAATGTTTGTGGTGGAATAGTAGAAATACCTCTTTGTAAAGATAATTTCATGTCTCTTTACTGTAAACAGAGATTTAATTCAAGCTTCAACCTTGAGCTTCAAGCAAGGCACCAAAAATAATTAATTTCCCTAATTAGTTCTCCGAACTACAAAAAGCTCTGACTTCCATTAGGGATATGTAGGAATGAGGTTCACAAGGAATCTCAACGAGCTAATAAAATACCAAAAATAGTCAGTCAGTCTGTCTTTCTTTTAAAATCAATTCATTTCTCTCTCCTAACACAAAGGAGAAACTTTCCCAATAATAAGCAACAAACACAATCACATTGACACAGAGAAGGTTCCCGTAGAGTACTACGGATATGTAGGGTGCTTAAACTCTTCCCTATGTGTAACCGACCTCCCGGACTCCAGAATTTCTAGTCTAGGTGAATCCCCACACTTAGCAAACTCCTAGGGTTTATTTGAGATCTTTTTCCCCTTTCCTACCCGTAGGATAATTAAAAAGTTCGTGTGATATCGTAGGAAGAACTGAAAAAAAATTCATCCCGCCACGGGCGCATTCTCCTTCCAAATTCCGCGTGAAGGGTCTAGCGTGCCGTCTTCCCAAGTGAAACGGGGAGGTAAAGAAAACGACACCACAGTTGGTAATGGTGCTATATAGAAAGGAGAAGGGGCTGCGGCGGCTAGGGTTGGGGGAGAAAAAAAAGGAGACGTGAAGGAGCTGTATGAGAGAAAAGGTGTTGTAACGTGAAATTTAAATGAGAGAGAGAAAAGAGAAAGTAGTACTTTATTGGGAAATAAGGACCAATAGGAGCATAACACTTGTTTAGACAATAGAAAAGTGGTAGTGTAATTTTGTTAGTTACTAAATTATCCTTTTTTGTGTGTAAACATTTTTTTAACAAAGGGCATTTTTGTTAGATTGATCAGTCTAATAATATTGGGTAGATAGTAGACCGTAGATAATATTTTCCAAGTATTAATATTATGGGAATAGTGAATATTCTTCATATTATTGATTTACCAAAAGTTACACTAAAGGACTAAAACATAATTCCCTATAATCTAGAAAATAATATAGAATATGAAAGTAACGTAAAACTAACTCTATTTATCATCTATTACGCCCCCACAAGCGGGACGGTGTAATGAAACTAGTCCAAGCATTGACAGAAACAAAGAGAATATTGGAGCAGATAAGGACTTTGTCAAGACATCAGCAAGTTGTGTTGTAGATGCAATGGGAAATAGATTGACAATACCAGATCCTAGTTTTTCACGAATGACGTGGCAGTCGATCTCGATGTGTTTGGAGCGTTCGTGAAAGGCTGGGTTGTGTGTCAAGTAAACAGTGTACTATTATCTCAATAGACTGATGATGGTTGAGTGAAATTTATATGGAGGTCTTTGAAGAGATATCGAAGCCATTGGATTCCATAACTGAGAGTAGCAAGGGCTTTGCATTCCGCTTTGGAGCTGGAGCGAGAGATAGTTGTCTGTTTCTTTGATTTCCAAGATATTAATGATTTGCCAAGGAACACTGCAAAACGTGTGATAGATATACGAGTGTTTAAGCAAGTGGCCCAAACACTATCTGCAAAACCGGAAAGTAGTAAGTTAGTTTGTGCAGGATACAATAAGCCCTAAGCAGGGCATGACTTTAAATATTGCAAGACGCATAATGATGCCTGAAAATGTAAATCAGTAGGGGCATAAACGAATTGGCTTAATTGTTGAAACACAGAGGATATGTCCGGACGGGTTATTGTTAAATAAATAAGTTCGATAATGAGACAGAGATATTGTGTAGGGTCATGGTAAGGTGGGGATATGGTGGAATGTAATTTTAGAGAAGTGTTGTAGGAAGTAGGAGAAGGTTTTGCAGCAAGCATACCCGTGGTGTTTAGTAAATCTAGAGTGTAGTTTCGTTGATTTAGTAAAATACCAGATGGAGAGTGAGCAACTTCAAGGCCAAGAAAGTATCGAGGAGGACCCAAATCCTCGATACAAAAATGCCGGTGAAGAGTAGCTTTAACAGTTTGGATTTCTATTTGTTACCTATGAGAACAATATCGTCTACATATACTAATAATGCAGTGAAGGTAGAATTGCAAGACTTGGTAAATAAAGAGTGGTCAGCATTAGAGTGAACATAGCCAAGAGAAATCAAAAAATCAAACAGTTTGGAATACCACTGTCTACTGGCCTGCTTAAGGCCATAAATGCTTTTATTAAGTTTGCAAACTTTATTTAAATTAGGGGAAGAGTGAAGAATATACCCTTTATTGATGGTCATATAAACCTCTTCATTTAAATCCCCATGGAGTAAAGCGTTATTGACATCTTGTTGTTCTAGATGCCAATATAAAATAGAAGCTAAGGCAAGGATAGTTCTTACATCGATGAGTTTGGCGACCGTAGAAAAGGTGTCGAAATAGTCAACACCTTCCAATTGAGTGTAGCCTTTAGCGACCAAGCGGGCCTTGTACGAGTCATTAGAACCATCAGTAAGGTATTTCATTTTGTAAACCCACTTACACCTTATTGGAACTTTATCGGGAGGAAGATCAACAACTTCCCAAGTATTAGTGAGCTTAAGTGCTTTAATTTTAGATTCCATGGCTTTGAGAGGGAAAGGCAAAAAGTATTGTATGTGGTATTGCATTTGTCGTAGGTGAGAACATAAGATAGGGGAAATGGTATAATGGAGGAGGATGTATTGGGAGAATGTTGATTGTGCACTAGGTTGTGGTGGAAATCAGAGATATGGGAAGGCTTTTTGCTTGTGCGAGTGGATTTTCTAATGGGAGTGGGATTTAGAGGAGGTGAGGGTGAGGTGTTGGGGTGTTGGGTTAGAGGAGCAGCGGGAATAGGATTGTTGGGAGGTGGTGATGTAGGAGGAGTTGTGTTAAGAGGTATGGGAGCAAGGATAGGTTCAAGGTCTGCATGATCATGATGAATGGTAGGGACGGGAGGGAGAGGGTTATGGTCTTGAGAAGTTAGAAATGGAAAACTAGCCTCATAGAATACAGTGTTCCTAGAAATTAAAAAAGTGTTAGTAGTCATGTCATATAAAAGAAAACCTTTGGTACCTTCCTTATAGCCTAGAAAAATGCAAGCTTTGGAACGAGGATCAAATTTGTTTCTGTTATTTTGAAGTGTAGACGCATAAGAAAGACACCCAGAAGTTTTAAAATTTTCATAAGTAAGGTGTGTTTTGAATAATAATAAATAGGGTGTATTGTAACTTAAAAGGGGGGAAGGAAATCGGTTTATGAGATGCACAACATGGGCAATAGAAAGATGCCAAAAGGTTTTCGGATTGTGAGATTGAAAAAACAGGGATCATGCAACATTGACAATGTGTTAATTTGTAAAAATCATCAAGTAAAATCTTCGGGCCATTGTCAGTGCGAATGCATTTAAGTTTAATAGAAAATTGAGTAAAATGAAGGAAAGGAAATTGACAAGGTGTTGTCTAGTTTCACTCTTATGGGTCATAAATATTACCTAGGTGAAACGAGTGTAACGTATGAAAATATCGATGATTAGTAATAGAAGGGGTCGAGTAAGGACCCTATATATCAGCAGGTAAAAGATCGTAAGCATGAGAATTAGAGCTAGTACTATTAGTATAGGTCAATCTTTTGTGCTTAGCTAAGTGACAAAAGTGGTAGGGCATATTTTTGTTGAAGTAGTATTGAATAACAGGCAACAAAAATGATAATGTTTTGTAAACATAGTGAGAAGGATGGCCTAATCTCGTATGCCAAGTAGTAGAAGAAATAGCAAACCCATAGTTATAAGTAAAGGGGGGAGGGGTTGTAGGGAAAGAGGCCCGAGCAACAAACACGTAAAGGTCTCCATGTCGATCAGTTAAACCAATTAGAGTCTTTGAATCTGTCTGTAAAATGAAAAATTTGTCATTAGTGAAATTTATATGACATAACGCAGAATCAATAAGCTTAGAAGCAGATATTAAGTTAACTTTGAAAATAGGAATGTAGAAAACGTTAGTTAAGGTTAGATTTTTAGATAAACAGACTTTCCCTACAGTGATCGTTAAATTAGTATTACCATTAGGTAACTTCATGTTGATAGGAGAGACATAGGAGTAAGACACAAAATTATTTAAAGTAGGAGTGATATGCGGAAACACGAAAGAACTCGTCCATGCTAAGTGCTCCTTGAAGAAGACTGATTGCCTTTTTATCATAGAGGACCTTTTTCTTATCATTGTCATTCCATGAAACTTTAAGCTTTGTTGATTTAACACCATCGACAACAGTTGTAGGAACAAAGGGACCATTTTGGACTGCTTCCCATTCTTCTTCTCCTTGTGCTTCTAAGTGAGCCTTCATCCGAATTTTCCAGAAATCAAAGTAATCTCCACAAAATAATGGAGGCTTGTTGTTACTACCACCGTCTCTAAAAACTTGATTTTGATTTGCGGAAGCCATCTGAATCTTTTAGGAACAGGTTACCTATAACCTGCTCTGATACCAATTGTAAGTATAAGAGTGCGTCTAAGAAGGGGGGATGAATTTGGACTTTGAAAAATTATCCGGTTTTTAGAATACTTGTTCTTATTCTTCTGGTTTGTGGCAAGAGTTTATACACCAAGAACAATCCTCTTGGATTTTCACTAAGTACACTAAGAGAACAATCCTCCCTTAATGACTCACTTGTTTCCAACAATCCTGGACAACAAGATTTCAACCACCAAGAACAATCCTCTTGGATTTACTAACTTGGTTATGAGAGCAATCCTTTCACTAATCAACAACCCTTGCTTCCAACAATCATGGATAGCAAGTCAATAATAAAATATATTTGAGTAGAAATGTTGATGAACATATATCAATCACTAGGATTATTCTTCTCTTTCAAGCAAGACAATTTTCTCAATGGTATACAAGTGTTCAATGAATGATATGAAACTTATGATAATTTTCAATGAAGATTAAGTGTAGAAAGTTTCACAAAAAATTGATATGAAAACACTTGTAATTTTGAAAGATGAAATGAATTTAATTTATCTTAACTGTAGATGAAAGAGGTGATTTGTAATTTGAAATTTAATGTATTTATAAGAGCATAACACCTTTATGAACCATGGTGAAGTCATAAAAAAATATCATGAAAAAATGTCAATTTAAAATGAAAAGGTTTCATGAAGAGAGCATGAAAAAGTGTTAAAAAGTTGCTGTTTTTTTTTTCAAATTCGTACAGGACTTTTTAAGTCGGTTCATCGGATACCTGACTTAAAAAGTTCACAGCAATTTTGAATTTCAAATAACTATTTAAATTTCGAACAACATCAGGTTTTGTTAAGTTAGTTAAAAAGACTCGACTTAAGAAGTTCTGACAGCATTTAAAAAAAAAAGTTTTTTATGCATTTGAATCAAACATTTTTATGCATGATAATTTATGAATTTTAAAGATTAAAATGTATAAAATATTTAAAGAATTGTCTAAATATTTGAACCAACCTTATGCAATATTTATTGATTTATCCAAGTAAATAAATTATATTTGAAAGTGATAACATGAAATATATTATATTTGAAAGTGATTTAAAATGGTTCAAATATGAGAAATAAATTTTACAATACATGATATAAAAAAAATAAGCATTTTATGAATTTGAGTCAAATATATTTATGCATGATAATTTGAGAACTTTAACATAAATGAATTATGCATGCAAGTGAATTATGGAAAATATTGAGCACTAATTTATCAATATGAATTGCATGCTTATACCTTAATAAATCAAGATCAATGCTAGTCTTCAAAATATAATTCTTGAATTCTTTGATGCTAACTTTTATACATGATGAATCTTGAGTACTTGATTTGATTAAACGCACTTGAGGCTTTTTCCATACTTTTTCCATGATCATTTGATTATTACTTTGTCTTCATCAAAACAAAATAGATGGAGAGTCTTGACTTCACATTCTCCCCCTTTTTGATGATGACAAACCATTGAAATTTGAAGTGCATGATGTTCTTATGTGAATGTTTCCCATAACTTTGATATATCCCCCTTGATCAATGCGCTCCCTTGATTCATGGAGAATTTGACTTCTTTGTGGCTGCAAAAGTTAGATACAAGCAAGCATACACATATACATATATCTTCTCCCCCTTTGTCATTTGCAAAAAGGACGGGAAAAGACTTTAAAATTATAGAGAAATTAATAAAAATAAAAGAAATTTATACCTATGAGTTTTACCTCATGAATGACTTCATCAAAACATTCATCTTTTGTGAATATGATTTTGAAGCCTTTGTCACAAAGTTGACTTTTGCTTTAGAAGATTTCGCTTTAGTCTTTTAACATAAAGTACATCTTCAATTGGATGTGAAAGTTAGTGCTCCAACTTTGCCAATACCAAGAATTCTTCCTGTAAGGTATTCCAAATATGTGAAATAATCCTTGGACTTTTAGAACTACATTTGAAAGTTAGTTTATGTCTCTCATCAAATGCTTAGAACCAGCACTTATAAAAAACACCATAGATTTCAAGTGGTCCTCAAACAAACCTACAAAACAAATTAAGTTTGATTTGGTACCCAATGTGCTTTGGATCCATCATAGTAAGTTCATTTCTTAACCCACACATAATGACCATTTGCCAAACTAAAGTTTCTAACATAGCAAGCATTAGGTGTATGGCCACTTATACCACAATAAAAGCATGTAGGAACAAAATTACTTCTATATCTAGGAACATAGGGTTTCTTTTTAGGAAATCTTTTCTTCGGATGGTGATGAACCACTTTAGGCTTGTTAACTTTCTCTTGGGATGTTTGGTCACTAGCCTTAACAAAAATAGTTTTGTTAGAATTTGGTTTTGAGAATTTTGAATAACCAAGCTCACTTTTATCATTAGAATATCTTTGTTGACTAAGGACACCCTCTAAACCAATTTGTCCTTTTTCATATCTTTAAAGGACTCTCTTTAATTGGACAATTTGAAAGGAAAGTGATTCACAATTATTACATGTTGATTTTTGTTTTTCTTTATCAACATATTGTCTTCATCATCTGAATGGTGTGAAGCCATGAATGCTAGATTTGCATATTCTTTGCTTTTAGAATCGGAAGATGAACTTACTTCATTTTCATCCCATGCTACATATGCTTTATTTGGCCTTGTTTCCTTCTTTCTCTTGAAATATTTATTCTTCTTTTCAAGTGTAGGACATTCATTTTTTACATGTCCTTTTTCTCCACATTCAAAGCATTTAACCTTCCTTGTTGGTGCTTCCCCTTTAATGATCTCCTTTTTCCTTTCTTTTCTAAGAAATTTTTCAAACTTTTTGATAAACTCATTATCTTCTTCACTAGTGGATTCATTCTCTTGGTTGCTATCATGATATTTGACTCCTGTCTTTAAGGCACTGTATTTTGAATCTTTTACTTGAATTTCATGTGTTTCAAGTCTTCCGAGTTCCGTTTCATATTCTGGAAGTTTACCGAACAATGTTGCGGAAGTCAGTCTAGATAGATTCATCTTTTCGGATATTGCCGTTACTTTAGGTTGCCATTCTCTTGTTAAGGATCTAAGCACCTTTAGATTTTTTTCATCGGTAGAAACTTTCTTTCCAAGAGCACTTAAATGATTTATTAAGTGAACAAATCTTTTTTGTAAATCAAGGATGGATTCTCTAGGCTGCATTCTAAATAACTCATATTCTTGACTCTAAGTATTTAATCGAGATCTCTTTACTTTAACGGTTCCTTCATGAGTTTCTAATAATGTATGCCATATTTCTTTAGCCGTTGTACATGCCGAAACACGAAAGAACTCGTCCATGCTAAGTGCTCCTTGAAGAAGATTGATTGCCTTTTTATCATAGAGGACCTTTTTCTTATTATCGTCATTCCATGAAACTTTAAGCTTTGTTGATTTAACACCATCGACAACAATTGTAGGAACAAAGGGACCATTTTGGATTGCTTCCCATACTTTTTCTCCTTGTGCTTCTAAGTGAGCCTTCATCCGAATTTTCCATCAATCAAAGTATTCTCCACAAAATAATGGAGGCTTGTTGTTACTACCACCGTCTCTAAAAAATGGATTTTGATTTGCGGAAGCCATCTGAATCTTTTAGGAACAGGTTACCTATAACCTGCTCTGATACCAATTGTAAGTATAAGAGTGCGCCTAAGAAGTGGGGGGGGGATGAATTAGGACTTTGAAAAATTATCCGACTTTTAGAATACTTGTTCTTATTCTACTGGTTTGTGGCAAGAGTTTATACACCAAGAACAATCCTCTTAAATTTTCACTAAGTACACAAAGAGAACAATGCTCCTTTAATGACTCACTTGTTTCCAACAATCATAGACAACAAGATTTCAACCACAAAGAACAATCCTCTTGGATTTACTAAGTTGATTATGAGAACAATCCTCTCACTAAACAACAACCCTTGCTTCCAACAATCATGGATAGCAAGTCAATAATAACAAAATATATTTGAGTAGAAATGTTGATGAACATATATCAATCACTAGGATTAATCTTCTTTTCCAAGCAAGACAATTTTCTCAATGGTATACAAGTGTTCAATGAATGATATTAAACTTATGATAATTTTCAATGAAAATTAAGTGTAGAAAGATTCACTAAAAATTGATATGAAAACACTTGTACTTTTGAAAGATGAAATGAATTTAATTTGTCTTAATTGTAGATGAAAGAGGTGATTTGTAATTGGAAATTTAATGTATTTATATGAGCATAACACCTTTATGAACCATGGTGAAGTCATAAAAAAATATCAAGAAAAAATGTCAATTTAAAATGAAAAGGTTTCATGAAGAGAGCATGAAAAAGTGTTAAAAAATTGCTGATTTTTTCAAATTCGTACAGGACTTTATAAGTCGGTTCATCGGATACCTGACTTAAAAAGTTCAAAGCAATTTTGAATTTTAAATAACTATTTAAATTTCAAACAGCACCAGGTTTTGTTAAATCAATTAAACAGACCCGACTTAACAAGTGCTGACAGCATTTTAAAAAAAGAGAAAAGAAAAGAAAGTTTTTTATGCATTTGAATCAAACATTTTTATGCCTGATTATTTAAGAATTTTAAAGATGAAAATGTATAAAATATTTAAAGAATTGTCTAAATATTTGAACCAACCTTTATTTATTGATTTATCCAAGTAAATAGATTATATTTGAAAGTGATAACATGAAAAATACTATATCTGAAAGTGATTTAAAATGATTCAAACATGAGAAATAAATTTTACAATACATGATATTAAAAAAAAGCATTTTATGAATTTGAGTCAAATATATTTATGCATGATAATTTGAGAACTTTAACATAAATGACTTATGCATGCAAGTGAATTATGGAGAGTATTGAGCTGTAATTTATCAATATGAATTGCATGCTTATACCTCAATAAATCAAGATCAATGCTAGTCTTCAAAATATGATTCTTGCATTCTTTGATGTTAACTTTTACACATGATGAATCTTGAGTACTTGATTTGATTAAATTCACTTGAGGCTTTTTTCATACTTTTGCCATGATCATTTGATTATTACTTTATCTTCATCAAAACAAAATAGATGGAGAATCTTGACTTCACACGGACAAGAAAAGAAAATACAACCTCAGCCTACAAATTGCAAAAGTTCAGAATCAAAAGAAAAATCGTTACAAACATCATCCTTAGCAAAACGGTTGCAACAAATTAATGGAACAACTCCTAAGGTTGATTGAAGAAGCAACCCACATGCAGCGCGTTGGAAAGAGAAGCTTAACCAAGGAAACACGCTACCAACTGTCATCATCATGTTAGAGATAAGATTATGCCGTGAACAACATTTGTCATTAGTGATTCAATCGAGACAAAGCATTAAAAGTAATCTTCAAACAAATCTCAACGGCTAAATTCCAACGGTAACACGTCAAGCCATATATAGATCAAACTTGAATGTATGCATCTAGAGTGTGTATCCATAGTGCATCTACGAGTGCAACAAAAGAGAGATCTTGAGAGAAAATCTGTAGAAGAGCAGCTGGGCATGAAAGCGTAAAAGAAAAATGTGAAACCATGCTCGAGAAGTTACACAAGAGGCAACACATACTTAGTATGTGATGAATCAATCCATAGTGATGTTATACACTAATTATAAGCCTATGTGAAGAAAACATAAAAGAGTGAAAAAGAAATTTCTGCTGTTAAGCAGTATCCTCCAATGGAGTTTTAAGAAATCCACTAATACTTGATCAGTTCACATATTACTCACATTAAATGACAAGAGAAACTGAATACACTGAGTTCCTGCTCGAGAGCGTTTCATGTTTGCTAATGATTATTAAATGTGTTATCAGCTGTGTCATACCCCAAAATTTTCCCATACTATTTCTCTCCTTCAAATTCAAATCAAGACACATGGCTCAAAGACATCCCTCTTACACAATGTTCAAGGAACTAGGGTTTTGTTGTTCTGAGGAAAAATCAATGGATCAAAAGCTCCAAGGCATATCATATGGCTTATGATGTTTCAAACTACCTCCATGACAAATTTCAGGTCTCGATTCAAAAGATTGATCGCTCAATTGCTCAAACGATCAATAATCGACTGGTTGACCCAAAAGTCAAATTGTGGTCAAAGTACGGTCAAAACTCCTGATTTTTTGTCAACATCCTCATATTTGAAGTACCATTCACCATTTGATCAAGAATTGATCATGGTTCATCAAGAAAAGATCAGAAATCAACAATTCCAAAAGTTTCTAAATTAGGGTTTTCATCGGAGAAAGTCAACTGAACTTTGACCTATCATAACTCCTACATGGAACATCAGAAATTTCCCATCCAGGGCTCAATTTGAAGGAAATTGAATTCCCTACAACTTTGTCTCTCACATGCCAAGTCTAAAAATGCTTCATTTGAGAGATATGGATCAAAACATTACAGGTCCTTCTAGAAGATCGCAAAAAAGCTGTTTTTTCTCAGGAGCAATATCATCAAGATAAAATCTTCAAATGAAAAATATGTTCCGAAGTGGCTTGTAGAGGATATCTTGAGGTTTCCAAAAAGTCCTAGAACTCTTCCATACCTTAAAAATTGAGGGAGATATGCCTTGTCAAAGTTGGACAAATTTGAAGAGGAAAATGTGAAGAAAAAGGTTTCAAAATGATTTTTTTTTGCAAAAGGACCCAATCTTTCTTGGCCCAATCTTCACTATCAAGTTATCCAAGGCCTCAAAATTCAATTGCCACAAATTTTTTTGATTTATTTGATTTATTATGAATTTTTATTCATTTAAAAATGATTAAAATTAAGTAAAGATAGAAAGAAAGACTTATTGAAAAATATTGGAAATTGGCAAAGATAGAAAGACTTGAAATCATAATTTCAATCAATTTCTTCAAATTGACAATCAAAGATTTCAAGGGGATTTGTTCAAATTCTGTTAACCTAAATACTCCTACTATATAAGCAACACAATTGCAGAGCACAAGGAGAGGATTTTCGCAGGCAGTAGAACATATCGATGATCAAAATTTCTCAAGAAAGTGGTGAGTTCAATTTGCGGATTTGGAAGAGATTCAAGGGCCCTTGAGGATCCAAGTGTGTTCCTGAAGCATTCTTGATCACTCCCCGATCATTATCGAAGCTCAAAAGCATCTGAATCAAGGCCCATACGTTCACGGTTTGCACTCACGATTTAGATTGCGTTTTCGTTAATTTACTCACAATCAATACAATTCGGTTGCATATTCATATTCTGGATGTCACTGCGAAGCTTCTTGCATGGTTTAATTGTTGTTTAAGTGCAGGTACTGAAATATGCCATGGCTAGGGTTCAAGATTTCAAAATTGGGGTTTTGTGTTCTAATTAAAATTGGGCCAAACGAAAGAGTCCATGGTGTTTAGAATCATCTTTCTGATCGTTTGATACCCTTGCCATGAATTTATATTGTATAATTTTGGTTTTGAAGGTTGTAGGTTTTATGGTGACACACCAAAACCGTGGGTAAAACCCTGGTACAGAAAATCCAAAACGAAGAAGATGAATGGGGACTGGGCTGCTGAGGTTCTTGCATGTGTGAGGGAGGAGGTTCGAACCTCAACTCCAGCATTATTTTGGTTAATTTCTCTGTCTCTTCCTATCCACAGATCCAATGCGCACGGTTCACAAGAGTGCACCGTGCCCCCTCAGCACTCAACCACCAGATCACGCCACCAGCAGATCCAACACACGAGAAGACGGTGATGTACCATGGACCATCAAAGTCTCTCCCCACCTGATCTAAACGCCCAACTAAGTTCTCTTTTCTAAATTTTTTTTTCTTATTTATTTATTTCTAGCGTAATTCTTTTAGTTTTCCTTTTAATTTTTTTTAACTTATTAATTGTTTACTCTAAATTCTTTTTATATATATACTAAAATGTTTTGATAATAATAATTTACATTATTAAAAAATTCAATTTTCATTTAAAATATACTTTTAATATTAAGATCTAATCCAATAAATAATTAATTTAGGGTTTTTTTTATTATTAATCATGGTTAGCTTGTACCCTAATCAGGGTTGCGAGGTCTGTCGTTAGATCAATCATAAACTGAAAAATCTTATTTTTGTGTATCGTTTTCAGGGCTAGCAACATGATTTCTTCCGATTACGCACCTCGCCTTCTACAACGCTAAGTCCCGACATTACCCTTTTTATTATTTTATATTCATTTGCCTTATAGGGTTAAAAACCTCGAAAGTCAATGGACTATTTTACACTCACGTATCTTGCCTCTTTGCCTTTTCAGGATTAATTTTGAGGCTGCCTTCGACTACAAACCATATCAGATCAAATCAAAAAGCTAAGTCATTTTCATATTTTATTGTTATTATTTATTTCCTTTCCCTTTTTTTTATTTTATTAGGGTTAACCCTAATTATTATTTGAATTGATAATACACTCACTCCTTCTTGTATATTTTTTCTTTTCCCTAATTTTTAGGGTTTGCCAATTGCCAAAGCTACGAATAGTCGGTAACTCTTAAACCCTTATATTAATTATTACTTGTGTTAGACCTATAGCATTATTATCCCGCTGGTTTCATCTCCCCTTTCCTCCGCTGGTTTCATCTTCCCCTTCCCCGTATTGTTTTAATTATATTTATTTATTGATTGTTGTGGTTAGTAATTTTAGGGAGTGTAACCATGAATTAAATTAGCATCACTTAAATATTATAAGATAACATATTCTGAACTAATCACGTGATTGGTGCACACACGCACACTTTTGGGGTAACCTCTTCGCTGCCTGTTGCCTGTTGCCTTTGTTGCCTTGTGTTTTTGCAGAATAGCCATGTCCCTCAAATACGAGGATACCTCAGCCATGTTGCCTCGATTAAGATCACGGGTCCCTAATGATGGTGCCTTCGATACACTAAACATGATCTCGACCCTCGGAAGTTGCCTACGGAAAGGCTGAGGTATCCTCTGGCTGCTTACGAAAAGGTTATTTTGGTCCTTCCCTTAGACTACCTGCCTCTCTATGGCATGGGACAGTCTTATGGCGAACGACATTGCGACGACCCTTCAACCTCCAAATGAAAGGCTTCCTGCCCTCTTATGGCAAGGATAGACCCTTTCACCCCGAAAGGCTAAAAGAACTTCTTTTTCAAACTATAAGGTAATTGCCCCTAATTGCTTTGCCTTGCTCTAAAACTTTTTTTCATATTCTTTCTCATAATCCTTCAAAATGGCTACGCTCATTTACGAGCTAAAGTCCATATTCTTTTTCTTCTACATTTCTGAAAACAAAGTGAGCTAAGCAATTAAGAGCCCATGGATAACCATGGATGAAAAGGGTGCTTACACCTTCCCTTTTCATAACCTACCCCCCGAACTCAATCTCTATTCAAAGAAGGTCTTTCTTGTTCTTTTATACCTTTCCTGATTGGATAAAATAAAAGTCGGTGGCGACTCATGCTTAACCGCGACATTTCGATAAAAAAGTCAGTTCACCGTATTACAAGCTATAACAAGCTTTATTATCGGTATTAAAGAAGAAGATGAAGATCTAAGCACAAGAAGCAATTAACACAAGAGTTGTTGCTCTATATTTGCTTATGAAGAAGAAAAGAAGTTGGTCTTATAAGAAGGAATCTCTTTCAAGAGCTGAAGCTCTAATCTCCTTACTCAGACAAGAAAATACCAATCTGAAAGAAGCAATAAATACAAGAACTGCTTTTCTTAATCTGCTTTCAGAAGAAGAATATCTCATCTAGAAGTTGAAGAAAAGAAGACTACAAGAATACGTTTCAATACTTGTAATTAAATGTAAAACACATAGAGTTGTTGCTCAAAGTGTGTTATATCTTAGGAAACTTCTGATAGTTTGTTTAGGCACCAGAAGTGACTTCTAGTCAGTGTGTTGCAAACATATGTACTTAAGAATAGGAGAAAATATGCTTAACTAAGAAGCACACTTGTAATCTCTAGAAGATTGATGAATTTTATATCCTGATGGGATCACTGAACGTTCATCATCTATGGTTAGTCACGAGCAGTTGGCTTGTGCAGGGTTAGTCACAACAGTTTGGTTGTGCAGGGTTAGTCACAGTAGTAGACTGTGTAAGAGTCGATGGATGTTATATCTGTGTATCAGATCACTGAACAATCCATTGCAATCAGTCACGAACAGTTGGCTTATGCAGGGTTACTAGATTGATGAATGTTATATCTCGCTGAGATCACTGAACGGTTCAGTCATCTAAGGGTTAGTCACTTGCGGGTAGCTTATGCAGGGTTAGTCACTTGCGGGTAGCTTGTGCAGGGTTAGTCACAGCAGTTGGCTGTGCAGGTTGTTAGTGTTAGAACAAGATTCGTTCCGATCAATATTCTTAGTTTTGATGATAACAAGGATATGAATTTTGTATGAGATAATGTGGTACTCTAATACTATGCAATTTCCGTTTCAGGAATTATACAAAGAGTATGCACAAAATCAGCGCAAGCAGCACTGACTCAGAAGGTTCAGCATGCAACATCAGAACATGGTCTGGCAAGACATCAGAAGATGGTCAAGCAGAATCAGAACATGGGTCTATGGAAGCATCAGAAGAACTTGAGATCAGAAGCAGAAGCACTGAAGTTCTCATGGTATCACGCTCAGAAGCACTTCAAGGTCAGAAGACAAGAAGATGCTCTGCACCAAGCTGTTTGACTCTGATGATATTCAAACATTGTTTACACAAACATCAGATCATAAGCAAGTACTAGACTGGCAGGCTACGCTGACTGACAAAAGGAACGTTAGAAGCTATTAAAGGCAACGTCAGTAGACACAACGGAAACAAGGCTCGAGGTAGTTGACAAAAGAGTGAAACATTAAATGCAATGCTGTACGGATTACGCAAAGCATTAAATGCTCCCAACGGTCATCTTCTCAAACGCCTATAAATATGAAGTTCTGATGAGAAGCAAAAAAAAACGAATTACAAACTCTGAACCAACTTGCAGAAATGCTGTTCAAATCAAAAGCTCTCAAACTTCATCATCAAGCTCACTACATTGCTGTTGTAATATCTTAGTGAGATTTAAGCTTAAACTTAAGAGAAAATCACAGTTGTGATAATAGCTTTATAAGAAGCATTGTAACTCTTAAAAGAATTTGTTTACATTAAGTTGTAAGTTCTAGAGTGATCAGGTTGTTGATCAGTATACTCTAGCAAGTCTTAGAAGTTGTCTAAGCAGTTTGTTCCTAGAGTGATCAGGTTGTGATCAGGATACTCTAGAAGACTTAGAGTGTTTCTAAGTGGAAAACCATTGTAATCAAGTGTGATTAGTGGATTAAATCCTCAGGTGAGGTAAATCACTCCAAGGGGGTGGACTGGAGTAGTTTAGTTAACAACGAACCAGGATAAAAATCATTGTGCAAATAGTTTTTATCTTACAAGTTTTTAAAGCTACACTTATTCAAACCCCCCTTTCTAAGTGTTTTTCTATCCTTCAATTGGTATCAGAGCGCCGGTTCTAAGGTGCAAGCACTTAACCGTGTTTAGAAAAGATTCAGGAAGAGAAAAACGCTTCAGTAAAAGATGGCTGGTGAAATTCCAACAAACACACTTACATCTACATCTGGCTCTGCTGAGCAATACAATGGAAATGGTAACAATGGTTATACTAGACCACCAGTATTTGATGGTGAAAACTTTGAATACTGGAAAGATAAACTGGAAAGTTACTTCCTTGGTCTAGATTGTGACTTATGGGATCTTCTGGTGGATGGTTACAAACATCCAGTGAATGCTACTGGCGTAAGGCTTACAAGACAAGAAATGAATGATGATCAAAAGAAGCTTTTCAAAAATCATCATAAATGTAGGACTGTTTTGTTGAATGCTATCTCTCATGCTGAGTATGAGAAGATATCTAACAGGGAAACTGCCCATGATATATATGAGTCATTGAAAATGACCCATGAAGGAAATGCTTAAGTCAAGGAGACCAAAGCTCTTGCTCTATTCCAGAAATATGAAGCCTTCAAGATGGAGGACGATGAAGATATTGAGAAGAAGTTCTCAAGATTTCAAACGCTAACTGCTGGATTAAGAGTTCTGGACAAAGGATACACCGAGGCTGATCATGTAAAGAAGATAATCAGAAGCTTACCCAGAAGATGTGATCCTTGGAAAGAAAGATGATCCTATCAGAACTAGATCATTTCTAAAGAATGACAATCAGAAGCAGTGATCAGAATCAAAAGGTGTAAAGTCTATTCAGAACGACGCAGCTGTCATCAAGCAATTTCCGATGATGAACACGTGTCTGTACGGTTAGTAAAAAGCGTAAGGAATCTGATGGGACGCCGTCCTAGGTAACCGTGTTAAATCATTTCATTTACCACGTTCTCTCACCTAACGTCACTCATCATTTAATGCAATTGATTTCTCTTGATTCTGTAACTATTCTTTCTCAAAATTTTATTGCATTCTTTTTCAAATCCGTCTCTATAAATACATTTCAAATCATAACGTTTATCTTTTTCGCTCCCATTCTCTCTTTCTTCTTGCATGCATTTTTGCAACCTTTTCAGTCTCTTCTCAAACCCTAAGCGCAAACCCAGAAATTGTTCTTCTAAATTCTATTCTGATTGAATGGCCGCTTCATCATCTCACAACGTTGGCTCATCTGTCCCACTTCATCTTCAAGAAGAAGAAAATCAGTAAATCGCTCTGGTTGTTGCCTGCTCCATTCCTAAGAAGGACTTGGAAGTAATCTGTGAACTCATGGTAGATTTTGATAGCATCGAAGAACATCAATATCATCTTAAAGAAGATATCATCTTTCAAGGATGGACTTCATTGTTTGCTGAGTTCTTTGGACCGGTCTACCCAGATCTTGTTAAGGAGTTTTGGGTGCATGCAGTTGTTGCTCCTAAATCCATCTTGTCTTTCGTCCATGGGAAGTTTGTGGTAGTTACTGAGAACATCCTAAGAATGATGTTTGATCTTAGAAACCCTGAGGGTGCTTTTGAAATTGATCAAAGGGTTGATTGGGATGATGTGTTGTCTACTCTCTACACAGATGTAAACAAGACAAAGAATGTCAAGGACATGAAAGACCTCTACAAAATCTGGACCAAGATTCTTCTGGGTGTTTCAATCACAGGAAAGGAACACATGCTGCTGATTTCGTCAACAATGAGCAAAAATACATTCTGTATTGCATTGCCACTAAGAAGAAGGTTGATGTTATCTACATAATCTTCAATCACATGTGGAATGCTGTGAGGGATTCCAGAAATGCCTTCAGAGTGAAAAATTGTACTATCATTCCTTTTGGAAGAATTATTACAAACCTTCTGGTTCACTCCAAGATTGTTGAGAACCTGGAAACTGAAGGTACTATCAAAGACCTTGTTGTTACCAATAGTATTTGTTTGAATGCTCTCACTTTGAGAAAGATGAAGGTGATTGATACTATCATCAAAACCCCTCAACCTCTTTCTGGAACAAGAAGCAGAAGAGACCCTGTTCTTGCTGACTTTGAAACCTTCTTCAGAAGTGAGGTACCAGGAGTCAGAACTAGGTATTTGAAGTCACTGGAAGAAGATGAAGGAGTAAAAGATCAAGAAAAAGGTGCTCCTGCTAAAGTAGGCCGCAAGAAAACTTCTAGGGCTGCTGCCTCAGAGGATGTTTCAGAAGCTGCTCCTCAAGCTGCTGAAAAGAAGGAAAGAAGGACCAAAAGAAAATTTGATCATCCTTATGATAATCAGGTGAAGATAGTTCAGAACGTAGCTGCTGCTACTGTTAAAGAGGTTGTTCCAGAAGAAGTTATTGCTGAAGTAGTTAAGGCTGTTTCAGTTGAATTTGAAAAGAATAAGAAGGAGGCTGCTGATAAGAGGAAGAAGAAGAAGTCGAATAATAATGCTGAAAATGTTAGAGTTGTTGAGAAGAAGAAAATCAGAAAAAGGAAGCTGATAATAAATGACTCCGATGAAGAAGAGGCTGTTCAAGAAGCTGTGAATCAGCAGGAAGAAATCTTGCAAAGACCAACAACTCAAGCAGTTGAAGGTCAGTATGTTGTTGTTAATGAGAAAGAAGCTCTGGAATCTGCCAGAAGGAGAGAAATCTCTCGTGGAAAGGCAAAGATCGTTGAAGAGCAGAAGATTAAGAAACAGAAGAAGCTTGAGGCTGTGTTCGAAGCTGTTCAGAAGGTATCTAAAGGTATACATCTCTCTGAACCTGATTCTATTCCTGCTTTACATTCAGAAGTTGCACCAATCGCTGTTGCCCAAACCCCTGAGCCAGATAAAGCCCCATCAGAATCACCCATCAAAGTTCATGTTCTAACACCTCCCACTTCTCCTGTAACCAAAATCCTTACTCCTCCTCCTTCACCCATTCCAAATGCTCCCATTCCTTCTCCTCCACCCTCAATCAACCTTGCTTCTGACCAGGTCCTTGATAATCCTGTTCTAGATATACCACCCTTACAAACTCTCTTTCCACCACACACAAATGTATCCACTTCTCAACCTCCTCCCCATGCCAACTTTGAACCCATTCCTTCCAACTCTCAAAACAACCCATGTGTTTCTGATCTTCCAGACTCTGCATCACATGAGAAATTGCTCCGTGATTGCAACTACACTCTCAAGCCTCGTCCTGAAGCTGAAATGGTAGTGTTAGATTCTGACAATGAAGCAGAATCTTCTTATAGGTTGGATAGAGAGCCTCAACCCTATTCTGTCCCTAACCCTGTCTCCTCAAGAACCAAACTAAAATCCCGCCGACTATACCTGTCATACCCTAATTTTTGACCCCCCTGAGATGACATATCTTCAGGATTTTCATCAAGTCAAAGTAAGTACCCAGGGCAGTCTGGCATTCAATCGAGGGTGTTCAAAGACAAGAAAACTCAGGCAAAGGATCAATCAATAGAGGGATTAGTCTCTAATACAATCATAAGACTCAAAAGCCTCATTATTACACCTATGATTGATTAAGACACCCAGTCATCTAAGTACAGGATTACTCAGATCAACAGACTAGGGTTTGGAGCCTATCAAGGACTAAAATCAGGGATCACCTTTGGGAAACCCTAAAAAGCCCCAGGAAACCATTCAAAGACATTAATCATCTTCAAATAACTCTTATGACAAGATCCACTGGACATTACACCTCAATTAAAAGTCTACACTCATCATTGTCCTCTGGTCGACAATTAGGGTTTTTGACCTAATTCACCAAGATAGTTGACTTTTAATCAGGGCATGGATCCAAAACTCAAGACATGATTCAAGAATCTCTACTACCTCAATATACTCCATTTACATCATTCATTTGAGGAGAAGATCTTGTTTCTACACAAAAGCCCAAAAATTCACTTTGTCAGGAAAAGTCAACTGTGTGGGATCATCATTGACTTTTAAGGTTTTTGGTCAAAAAATGACTTTCAAAGATCAATATCATCAATATATGGATGTCAAAGTCATTTGACCAAAGAAATTCAAAGAAATTCATCAAGGAGCAAAAAGTCGGGAATTAGGGTTTTTGAGGGCATGGTGAGAACTCAAAATTTCACCTACACAACTCAAAAAACTTCCAACATGAAAGTTGTAGATCTTGCAAAATAAAACAACATCTCACATAAGAACTTTTTTCAAAAGATCAACCATTTAAGGGTTTTGAAAATTTTGAAGTTTTAGGTCATAAACACTTAGAAAATTTTCTAAGTGTTTTAACTTAGTTTTCATCCAACTTTGGGCTCATTTTTCACAAATTTCCCAAATGATTCTGAAGAAGACATAAACTAATGATTTGAAGTAGATGTTTAGGGCTTTCCAAATTGTGTTCAACCTTCTCCAAATTCAATTTGAGCTAAGAGTTATGCTTGTTCAAAGTTGGCCTCATGAAGTAAAATTATAGGTCATGCATCATTTTTGAACTTTGAAATTTTGTGCACATGACCTCAATTATGGATGCTACACGACCCATAACATATCTGAAACAATGCCATGCATTCATTTTCACCATGCCATAAGGATTGAAGAAGATTCTAAAAAACAAGAACATGTGATTATGTAATGATTACATTTGTGAATTTATGGCAAATTGATGAATCACCCAAGGAATCTTCTCACCAACCAATTAGAGCTCATTTCTGGCTCAGAATTGTCCCCTAAGATCAAGCAAAATCGAGGGCTAGGGGATTGATCAAATGGAATCAAAATTCTCATCATTGCATAAGAGATATTTGCAAACTTCCTTCATGCTTAAGAAACCAAACTTCTTTCATTAAGCAAGCTCACTCTTCTGCAACTATACTGAACCAATTGCCTATAAATAGAGGCCTCATTCTCATTCAAAAAACACACCAAAGCAACAGAATTCTTGCTTTCTCTTTTCTTTCTTCATACTTAGTTTTTTCAAAGGTCCTTTGGCAAGAAGACTCGGATTCTTCAAACCAAAGCTCTCTCTTTGAAAATAAGTATTCAAACACATTGAGGGAGGCATTTGGAGGTGATCCAAACCTCTGGAACACTGCTGGGCGTGGAGAATCATCATCTCCACCTCTCATTTGGAGCACTTGCAGATGGAGGACCACAGAACAATTCAGGAGGTTTCAAGCCAAGCCAATCATCCAGGCACACTCCTCAGGTCATAGTGAAGCTAACCAGATGGCTGCAGCTCATCTGTAACTCCAAATTCAACAACCTCCATGTTCACTTGAAGCTGAAATCGAGGGAGGTCCATAGAGAAATTCAGGAGGATTCAAGCTCCAATAAGCATTCAGTTAGCATCATTGAGTCTCAGGGAAGCTATTGAGATCATTCATTCAAGCCCAGGTGCTCTCTATCATCCTCACGACCTCCATTTTCAGAGGTAAGTTTCTGAACCTCACCTCTTTAATTTAAGCACTCTTTGTGATAAAGCTCGATTCTATCTTGTTCAGCATCATCAGAGGATTGAAAACCCTCTATCATCATTCATTTATCTTTCAGTATAGTCATTTAATTTGATTTTTTTAAATTTAGGGTTCTTCACGATTTCTGGTAAATTAGTTAGATGTAGTTAATATAAATAGATATTAGTTACATATTTAGATTCGTGAGGAAATTTGGAGTGAAATTCATCTTTACATCATCACGTTTGGTTGAGAAACGAGTAAGCTCAGAAGTTCAAATTTGAAGAGCTTGAGGTTGAAGATGAAGATGGTGGGTGGCGCCATTTTTGATTCTCAGGGGAGGGTTTAAAATATATTTAACTGAAAGCGTGTTTTAAACGAATACATCGTTTGCCCTAGTGGCCTCACATGCGCTCTTAGTCTCCTCATGCCTCAAGTCTGGGGTTCGAATCCCCCTCGCCCCAGACTTTTTATTCCTTTTATTTTTTTCATGATTTACACGTTTATCTGAAAATATAATGTGTTGGATGTGTATCACTATCACCATGCGCGCGCTGGCCCAGTGGTTTGGTTTTGGGTGTGTGACCTAAAGGGCGTGAGTTCAAGCCTTGGTGGAGACATTCCTAATTTTTTATCACTTGTCACATCTATTTTCTTCACAACTTCACACAATTGATTCACCTATCAAATTAAATCATTTTCACTTCATTTTTCATACACCTATTATTTAATATATCTATTTTGTGAATAGTCAAAAAAATCATAAAAATATTATTTATTTCATGAATTTTAATTAGGTTTAAAATAGTATGTTTTTAGGTGTTTTCTTAAATACTTTAAATATATATTGTCACTTTATTTTAACCTAATCACTTTGTAAATAATTTTATGATAAAACCCTAATTGTTTAGGTCTTAATTAGTTAAAAGTCTTTATTTTTACCTTAATTAAGTTGACTTTTGTCAATTTTCAAAACTGTTTTCAATCTCCGAATAAATCAAATGATTAAGGTTTTCAAACAACAAAACCTTGTATCATTCCAAATCATTTTTCAAATTGCTTTTACACCAGTACTGTAAAGTACTGGGCCTCTAATAGAGTGTAAGTCCCAAAAACCTTCTCTTCTTAGCTTGTTTTCAAAACTGTATTTTCAAAATCTTCTTTCTGTTTTCAAAACATTCTTCTGGTATTTGAAGGGCATTATTCCTGGTGAAACTCTTCAGATACCTATGTGACCTTTGTCCATCTTCACTTCTTCTGTTTTCAAAAACCATTAACTGTTTATCATATATATATTCAACTGTTATCAACAAAACAACAAAAATTACTGTTGAGGCTCTGTATATACTTCTTCAAAGGCCTCCACTCCATCCAGGTTAGGCTTTACAAGCTTTCAATTTACAGTCTTTATTTAAATTACTGTCAAATATAAACTGTGCATATATTAGTTTAGAACTACGTTTGAGTATAAACCTTAGGACAGTTAAACTATATATATATTATAGGAATATGACCTAGGATTGAGAATGTCTTCCCGGTGAAGGCTCTTTCCTAATTAGAGATCTGTAGTTCAAACCCCCAAGATGAATTATTCCCGGTGAAACATCTTGGCAAAAACCTTATAATCCAAAAATATAGGACACATCCACCCAAAGAGGAATTATTCCCGGTGAAACCTCTTACCCATTTGCTTAGAGCCAAAATAAGTTCAAAACTACATAGCTTTCTCTTGTGCTATAACAAGGACCCTCGATTAGCCTCCTCTTGGGCTTGGTACAAGGACCCACAGGCTTCTTAAAAGCATTTCCAGCTTCCTCTTGAGCTTGTATACAAGGACCCATCAGGTTTCTTATAAACATAGGAACAGGTCTTTAGTCACCTTTTAGCCTACCCTGGTGAGTTTCTTCCAATTTAAACCAGACTTTAAACAAGCTAAGTTTGTCTCAATTCTACATTGAGTACATTTTTGGAATGAGAGACATGGACAGTCTCTATCACCCTTGTCTTCATCAATCTTCCTTAGCAGAGTCTAGGATCTATGTTTACTTCTCCTCAGCATGTGTCAGCCTTCATCTTGGGCTTTAAACAAGAAGTCTCCATTAGATAATCTTTCTGCCAACCATGTCAACAAAATCCCTGGAAAGGGTTAGCTTCCACACATTCTTTCATTTTTAATATAAATCCCTGGAAAGGGTTAGCCTCCAAAGTCAATTAATAAAAATGTCAAAAAATAAAGATTCATTTCTCTTAGGAGATAATTTCCCCAAAAGAGTCAAAACCCCTGGAAAGGGTCAGCCTCCAAAAAACATGATAAAGTCAGTCTTTTACCAAATAATTTCTCCAGCTGAGTCAAAATCCCTGGAAAGGGTTAGCTTCCAAAGAAAAACAGTCTTTCAATAAATAAAATCTCCTCAGTAGAGTCAAAACCAACAAAAATAGTTAGCCTCAACCTTGGGCTTCATACAAGGCACCCAAACAATAAAACTCCCCTGTCAAGAGTCAGCCTCAACCTTGGGCATTGTACAAGGCAGATAATAGAGTCTCCCCAGTGAGTTCTTCATCACTCAGTAGCCACAACCTTGGGCTTTGTACAAGGCAGATAAACCATACTTTCATGTGTCAAAGATTCCTAACACCTAGGATCTTTTCCCTATAGAGTCATCCATACTCAGTTTATTTAAGAGTCTGCCACAACCTTGGGCTTTGTACAAGGCAGAAAATAATGTTTTCCCTAGCTAGAGTCAGCCACAACCTTGGGCTTTGTACAAGGCACATAAAATAGAGTCATTCATTCAGTTATCCTCAGCAGTTAGCCACAACCTTGGGCTTTGTACAAGGCACATAAATAGAGTCTCCCTAAGTAGAGTCAGCCTCAATTCTGGGCTTTATACAGAACACAAAAATACCCTGTAATTAATCCCCAGTGGAGTCATCTCCCAAAGTCAATAATTAATAAGTCAATCAAAAAGCCTCAAGCTTGGGCCTCATACAAGCCAGCTAAATTCAGATCTTTTATACAGTAGATAGACATAGCTTATCTCTATAGAGAGATATTTTTACTACTCTACCACATTCAAACAAACAAACATTTCAATTTCAATTTCATTCAAAGTCTCCCATTTAGGACTCTGAAAGACATGCTCTGGCACATCCCCAGACTTGTACACTTTCCCTAATTTGGATGAGCATCTTTCTTTCATTTTAGAGGCACGATGGCTGTCATACTTGATCAACCAAGTAGACTCCCCTCTCAATGAAACATCATTTTTTTAACTTTTCTGTCACTTTTAAATGTTTGTGGTAGAATAGTACAAATACCTCTCTGTAAAGATGATTTCATGTCTCTTTACTGTAAACAGAGATTTAATTCCAAGCTTCAACCTTGAGCTTCAAGCAAGGCACCAAAAATAATTAATTTCCCTAGTTAGTTCCCCGAACTACATTAAGCTCTGACTTCCACTAGGGATATGTAGGCATGAGGTTCACAAGGAATCTCAGCGAGCTAATAAAATACCAAAAATAGTCAGTTTGTTTGTCTGTCTGTCTTTTTTAATCAATTCAATTCCTTCTCCTAACACAAAGGAGAAACTTTCCCAATCATTAGCAATAAACACAATCACAATGACACAGAGAAGGTTCCTGTAGAGTACTACAGATATGTAGGGTGTTTAAACACTTCCCTATGTATAACCGACCCCCCGGACTCCAGAATTTCTAGTCTAGGTGAAATCCCCACACTTAGCAAACTCCTAGGGTTTAGTTGAGATCTTTTTTTCCCTTTCCTACTCGTAGGACCAATAAGAAAGTTCGTGTGATATCGTAGGAAGAACTGAAATAAAATTCATCCCACCACGGGCGCATTCTCCTTCCAAATTTCGCGTGAAGGGTTTAGCGTGCCGTCCTCCCAAGTGAAACGGGGAGGTAAAGAAAACGACACCACAGAAAAATGGCGACTCTGCTGGGGATATAAGTGTTAAAAACCTTGGTTTTTCATCCAAACCAATGGTTGACCTGTTGCTGGTCCAGCCCCAATGAGGAATTAGGGATGCCAAATTCCCCCTCAAACAAGAGAGGTCCTGCCTAACCTCTGTGTCATATCATGTGTTTGTTGCATATATATTTGTTTATTTTGTTTATTCTGTATCGGGAAAGGGCTTGATTCCCCCTTGTGGTGAGAAATCCTATACCCGGATTTGAGTGCAACATAAGATAGGATGGAGGATGTCTTCCCGGTGAAGGCCCTCTAATCTTGGTTTCCAATTCTACTCTTGGGATTTGCCTGGCTGGTTGTGATTAACTGCGCCACTGCATTCCGAGACTGATTTGTACCAGGAGGACCCAGAAACACATTAACCCCACTTAAAGCCTTTTTTTTAGGACGTAGAGCGGTGATTACGGAAGTAATTGTCACGCAGATACTACACTCAGAGAAAACTCTCTTATAGATACCAATCAACGTATCTTTAAGGTTGAGCAAAAACTCTGAGACCCCTAGAACCCGTTCTACAGGTACAAAAATCCTTATCCTTAGTTTACCATTGGGGCGAGGTTTGCGTTTGGACTTCATGACCACTATACCCTTCAACGCCATGTTTGTTTAAAACTCTTGTGTGTGCATTCATGCATTCATGCATCATTCATTAATAAACAACTAAAAACAAAAAGAGTCTTTTTCGAGTCGTTTTTCAAGGAAACTAAATAACGAACGTTTTGAACTTCATAGAAAGAGAGAAACGGAGAAAGGACTTAAGGATCTATATTATGGATTACGGAAGAAAGAGAGCTAGGAAATACACCTTCAAGATTCCCCAGGTCGAGGAACTGGGAAAGCTCGGAAAACTGGTGGTCAACCCCCAGGCTTTCAAGGAGAAGTATGGAAAACTTCTGCCTTTGCTCAATACCAACATTGTGGATGGAATCCTTCCCACCTTGGTACAATTTTACGATCCAACGTATCACTGCTTCACCTTTCCAGATTATCAGCTCATGCCTACGTTAGAGGAGTACTCTCGTCTGATTGGAATACCCGTGTACGCGCAAGATCCGTACTCCGGTTTGGAAAAGAATCCTGACGACGTTATCATTGCTGCAACTACTCCTTTGAACGTAGTCGACATTAGAACTCATATGGTGAGTAGAGGAGGAATTCAAGGATTGCCCTCCAAATTCCTGTTTGATCAAGCTCGGTACTTCGTCAGCATCCAAGATATGAGCGCTTTTGAGGAAGTCTTGACTTTGCTTATCTACGGATTGTTTTTGTTCCCTAACATTAACGATTTCGTCGACATCAATGCAATTAAGATCTTCTTAATTGGAAATCCAGTTCCAACCTTGCTTGCGGATGCTTATCACTCTGTGCATTCAAGAAACCTACAGCGAGGAGGATTAATCACATGCTGCGTACCGTTGTTATACGAATGGTTCGTTTCGCACCTACCGAAGTCTAGCACTTTCTGGAACATGAGGGATGGCCTTTACTGGTCACAGAAAATCATGTCTCTCACTCATACAGACATTGATTGGTGTAGTCCTGACAACGACGAAACCAAGATCATCTTCAGTTGTGGGAATTTTCCCAACATACCCCTTATTGGAACTAAGGGAGGAATCAGTTACAATCCAGCTTTAGCCCGTCGTCAATACGGCTATCCCATGAAAAATATACCAAGTAACATCCAATTGGAGGGTCTGTTCTTCAAGAACATCGACGATCATGGCAACATGCTGAAGAAGGAAATTGTTCAAGCCTGGCGTCTTGTTCACAGCAAAGGGAGAAGATTGTTAGGAAAACATCTTTGCATCTCCCTGGATCCTTACCTTCAATGGGTACGCGTCAGAGCATTCAAGCTCAGGATGCCATATCAACATCAAGAACCTATTCCCCTAAGGGAACCAATTTACCTTTTCTCCACCGATGTTGAAAAATTACAAGCGGCATTAAACAAGGTATGCCAAGAAAGGAATGCTTGGAGGAACAAGTATCGGATTGTCAACACGGAAAATGTTGAGATTCAAAACATCCTAAGAAGGAAGGATGAGTTACTTGAAGTACTCGATCGACAAGTGACACAATCATAACTTTCTCATCATATCCCTCCTGCTTCCTGGATCATCGATCAGCTCACGTCAGAGAACGCTCAGCTCAAGAAACAGAAGAAGATGTTAGAACGTGAAGTCGGCTCATCATCAAAGTTTTAGAGTCCTTTCTCTCAGTTTCTCTGTATTTCCATTTTCAAAGTGTGTAAAAATGGCGTTTTCGCTTAATTAATAAAAGTTTGATGTTTCATAACGTAATTATGGTGTTTCCTTGAAAAATAATTACTTAATTGCATATCATACATCGCTTTAGTCGTACGCACTGACACGAGAATTGTCGCGGATCTAATAGTCACTTTCCTTTCTCCAGAAAGAGAGGAGGAGAAGGAGGTGAACCAAGACTTTCAAGCTGTCTCATCCATACAACACTCGTTCAAGTCACAAGAAAAGAATGGAATACTTTGAGCAAGAGAATGAAGAACTCAGAGAAGAGATTAATACTCTCAAAGGTACTGTTGAAAGACTCAATAGTATGGTAGAAGCCCTGGTAGTTGCGCAGAATCGACCAACGCCAGAAGAACCGCAAAGGACTGTGGTTTCCGAGATTGTTTCTACTCCTATTCCTCAGTATACCATGCCGCCTGATCGACCTTGGGGCATGCCGTATAACTTTACTCCAGAAGGGTACATACCTCCAGCTTCTGAAGTTCCAAAAGTCACCATGGATATGCGTCCACCGGAGGGTTACAAACCTCTGGAAATTGAAGTTCCAAGAGCAACGACAATGGGTTTCACACAACAGAATGCTGAGATTCCAAGATCTGCTGTCATGGCTTCTCCACAGCCCATTATGCATACTTTTCCCCCGCAAGGCGGACAAGTATATCATCACGCTCCAAGTGAGGATGCTGGCGTGTATGAAAGATTGGACGAGTTCCAAGAACAGTTTCTGCAAATGCAGAAGGAACTCAAGACTCTCCGAGGACAAGATCTGGTTGGAAAGAATGCTGCAGACCTCTGTCTGG